>NC_091385.1:1646069-1713569 GCF_038502225.1 Cherax quadricarinatus | reverse complement strand
ACACCAGCAGTGTTGCTACTCTGTTGTATGTGATAGTTACATTGTGGGAACACCAGCAGTGTTGCTACACTGTTGTATGTGATAGTTACATTGTGGGAACACCAGCAGTGTTGCTACACTGTTGTATGTGATAGTTACATTGTGGGAACACCAGCAGTGTTGCTATACTGCTTGTATGTGATAGTTACATTGTGGGAACACCAGCAGTGTTGTTACACTGTTGTATGTGATAGTTACATTGTGGGAACAATTCCAGCAGGTGCTACACTGATGTATGTGATAGTTACATTGTGGGAACACCAGCAGTGTTGCTAAGCACTGTTCTATGTGATAGTTACATTGTGGGAACACCAGCAGTGTTGCTACACTGTTGTATGTGATAGTTACATTGTGGGAACACCAGCAGTGTTGCTACACTGTTCTATGTGATAGTTACATTGTGGGAACACCAGCAGTGTTGCTACACTGTTGTATGTGATAGTTACATTGTGGGAACACCAGCAGTGTTGCTACACTGTTGTATGTGATAGTTACATTGTGGGAACACCAGCAGTGTTGCTACACTGTTGTATGTGATAGTTACATTGTGGGAACACCAGCAGTGTTGCTACACTGTTCTATGTGATAGTTACAGTGTGGGAACACCAGCAGTGTTGCTACACTGTTCTATATGATAGTTACATTGTGGGAACACCAGCAGTGTGTTGCTACACTGTTGTATGTGATAGTTACATTGTGGGAACACCAGCAGTGTTGCTACACTGTTCTATATGATAGTTACATTGTGGGAACACCAGCAGTGTGTTGCTACACTGTTGTATGTGATAGTTACATTGTGGGAACACCAGCAGTGTTGCTACACTGTTGTATGTGATAGTTACATTGTGGGAACACCAGCAGTGTTGCTACACTGTTGTATGTGATAGTTACATTGTGGGAACACCAGCAGTGTTGCTACACTGATGTATGTGATAGTTACATTGTGGGAACACCAGCAGTGTTGCTACACTGTTCTATGTGATAGTTACATTGTGGGAACACCAGCAGTGTGTTGCTACACTGTTGTATGTGATAGTTACATTGTGGGAACACCAGCAGTGTTGCTACACTGTTCTATGTGATAGTTACATTGTGGGAACACCAGCAGTGTTGCTACACTGTTGTATGTGATAGTTACATTGTGGGAACACCAGCAGTGTTGCTACACTGTTGTATGTGATAGTTACATTGTGGGAACACCAGCAGTGTTGCTACACTGTTCTATGTGATAGTTACATTGTGGGAACACCAGCAGTGTTGCTACACTGTTGTATGTGATAGTTACATTGTGGGAACACCAGCAGTGTTAAGCTACACTGTTGTATGTGATAGTTACATTGTGGGGAACAATTAGCAGTGTTGCTACACTGTTGTATGTGATAGTTACATTGTGGGAACACCAGCAGTGTTGCTACACTGTTGTATGTGATAGTTACATTGTGGGAACACCAGCAGTGTTGCTACACTGTTCTATGTGATAGTTACAGTGTGGGAACACCAGCAGTGTTGCTACACTGTTAGTACTGAAATCTGTCAGCCTGAGTTGGAACTGGTCAGGATACCCTTGGATGCAGAACCTTAATGCCCTCTGCAGGGCTCTTGACCCTTGACCCAAGAAGCTGTATGACTCCCCCTACGAATTTACTGCTTTCTATATATTGGAAAAAAAAACTAATATAGGCCTTATAACGCTTATAAAAAAAAAACAGAAAAAAAAACAGAGAAAAACAAGCAAATACTGAAACCCAAATAATAGAAACCTAGAAAAACACCAATAAAAAAAAAAAAACAAACGCGAAGGCGTCTTAAACTGAAGGCAGCGTTTTATTATCAATAAAAACACAACAGACAGCAGGAAAAACACAGACAAGCACTCGGAGCCAAACATCGAGCTGCCGACACAAGTTAAAGATCCCTTAGACAACGTTTATGCAGCCTCGATAAAGCCCCTAGAGCGAAACGTTCTCTCAGTATTAGACTAAGAACATAAGGCCTACTGACCTATGCGAGGCAGGTCCAAGTCTCCTACCGGCTTAAGCTAATGCCTTAACCTAGTCAGATCAGGTCACATTCACTTAAGGAGAGTGTCAGACATTTTTAGCATGAAAGCTATTCATATACAACGTTTCGCTCATAGTGGGATTTCGTTATACAACGTTTCGTCCACAGTGGTCCTTCAAGGGCTTTAAATAAAACGTTTCACTCGCAGGTTTCAATGTACATGTCATCTAAGCTGAGCTTTATTATACGATGTTTCGCCCATAACTGGACTTTATCGAGGTCTTGAAAAGCCCCACTATGAATAAAACGTCAAAATAAAGTCTCAATACCGTGACTTAGATGATTAAACTCATAACAACGTTTCGGCCCATCCTGGACCATTATCAAGTCGTAACTAATAAAGATTATTTAAAAGGTGAAATAGTGGGGCTATTGAAGCTAAAACGTTGGGTAGTTTCAAATTTAGGTTGGATGAATACGTGAGTGAGAGGGATTGGATTTGAGTGGGACTTGCATATATATATATATATATATATATATATATATATATATATATATATATATATATATATATATATATATATATATATATATATATATATAGATAGATAGATAGTCAGCTGACCAATAAAAGAGCTGGCCTACAGATGGGTTCAACTTCATTTTGTTCCCTATTTGTAGGTCTCAACAATCAAAATGCTTTCAAATGAGCTGATGTAGGTAACAGCTCTTAGCTTGTATATACAGTTAGGAACCTTAACCTAACCTTGTAAAACACTGTGCAAAGAGAGAAAGAGAGAGATAGATAGAGAGAGAGAGAGAGAGAGAGAGAGAGAGAGAGAGAGAGAGAGAGAGAGAGAGAGAGAGAGAGAGAGAGAGACAGAGAGAGAGAGAGACAGAGAGACAGAGAGAGAGACAGAGAGAGAGACAGAGAGAGAGAGACAGAGACACAGAGACAGAGAGAGAGACAGAGAGAGAGACAGAGAGAGAGACAGAGACAGAGACAGAGAGAGAGAGAGAGAGAGAGAGAGAGAGAGACACAGAGATACCATAACTAATCTCATCCTACCCAGGTGGTGCGACCTACCTCATCACCATCTGCCACACCTTGCCTACTACACACGTCACTGATACCGCTCTCTAATTTACAACCTCCTGTCTGTCTACATGATTATATATTGGCACCACAGGCGCTCTTTTTTAGCCGTCCAGTAGCTGACCCGTCTAGAGTCATTGGTCATGTACCTGCTGAAAAATACATCAGAAATTGGAAAGAAAAGTCAAAGACAACGTTTCGCTCAAGACAGTTATGAAGTTGTCTCAAAGATTTGGCTTATTGTTGTGGATTGTTCCAGCCGCTGCATTGTCGGTTACCTGGAGGCTATTCCTGGAGGTTAGATGTGAATTGTTCCAGCCACAATATTGTGGATTATGTCTGGTGTTTCCTTTGGTTTTAGGGTTATACATGTTTGATTATGGGTGAAAGGAAGTATTTAACACCTGACATTATAGCTCAAATCATAGAACTTCACAAAGCTGGGCACCAGATGAAAGAAATAGTGGAGAATGTTGGTGTGAACGTTGTGAGGAACTAGGTGCAGTGTTCCAAGGCTTGTGGCGGTGTTGAGTTACCATTTGCAAAACGCCGGCCTGTCCCCTCGAAGACGACATCTGTTCGTACCTTAACTGTGTTCAATCAGTTAGAGAGAACACCTATGATAACTGCTAGAGAACTGAAAGAAAAGAACACACATCTTTTCTCAGAGATGTCTGAAAGTACTGTTAACAGACGTGTGTCAGAACTGGACTACAGTAGTCACCATCAGGTTAAGAAACCAATCCTCCCCAAGCCACAGAAGAAACATAGCCTGGATTATGCAAATATCTTCACTGGAATCCTCAACAGTGGTCTGGAGTACTTTGGAGTGATGAAGCAACCTTAACCATCACCTGTAACCGTCGGGGACATGTGTACCGGCCCAGAGGTGGTGACCCGCTAGACCCAAGTTACACCTGTGGGACCACCACTCAGACTCGCACATGTTTGGGGGTGTTTCAGTGCTCAGAGTATTGGTGAACTCATTGTGCTTCCCAAAAACCAGTATATGAACCAGTATAATTACCTGGAGTTCTGTGACAATTTACGTGAGGCGTTTGACAAGTCTGGGGCTACGGTTCTTATGCAGGACGGTTCATCGAGTCATATCGCCAAATCTGTAATTCAGTGGCTTAAGGACTGTGAAGCGAGGTTCTTTATGACTGGCGAGGCAATTCTCCAGACCTAAACCCTACTGATAACCTCTGGTCAATAGTGAAAAGAAGTTTACTGGGCAAGGATATCAGTTCCATCCCGCGGCTGGAGGCTGCTCTACATGAGGCATGGAATATACCTCACCAAACCCACAAGAATTTGTGTCTTCCTACATGGCTGAGGGACGTGATTAAGCATCAAGGACGCAGCATCAAGCATTAAAACCTCAGTAAGTGCGCAAATATATATATATATATATATATATATATATATATATATATATATATATATATATATAGATATATATATATATATATATATATATGCAAAACAACCACTATGAAAAAAATAGAGAAATTCCAAGCGCGTTCGTGACTACTCACATATTTTGAAATCACCTGTTTACTGTGATCTTATTGCATATATATATATATATATATATATATATATATATATATATATATATATATATATATAATATATATATATATATATATATATATATATATTATAATCATTCATGGTATGTGTTTATGTTTTGGTACGTGTGTGGGGGAGGGGCGGCATAATGCCGTGACTAGCACTGTATATATTAGGGCTAAATAACTTAAAATATCTCAGAGATAGAAATAGATAACAATAGAGATAATGAAGCAGTGAATGAAACATTAAGACAAATCCCGAAAAAAATTCACCGAGGCATTAAAAAAATATTACAATTAAGACTGATATTAAGAGAGACAAACAGGTCTTAAAAAACTTAACCTTCCCAACGTAAAAAAAAAAAAATTGGAAAAACGACAAAGAAAAAAAACAGATCTCAAAACCACAAACACGGAAGCTTCAGTCTAAACTTTAAACGTGTATAAAACACCATACAAGGGTAAGGTTTAATTCGTGGTTTTAATACCTAATAATTAAAACAAGCCGGCCTTCAGTTTAACCAGGGAACCTGCGGGTTGCCAACGTTTTGACCTGTCATGTCTTGAAAGGGCGAAACGTGTGCAGTATTTCGTAAATATAGGTTAGTTTAGGTTATATTAATTTAACCTAGAGTAATTAAGACATAGATTCTATAGCTTAGGTTAGGTCAGGTTTGTCAGGAAACAGGACAAGTGTTTCCTGACGTGGAATGATACACACATAACCCGCACGGAGAAGAGAGGAGCTTACCACGACGTTTCGGTCTCTCCTTTTCGTTAATGTGACATTGTAAATGGTCCAAGTCGAACCCAAACGTCGTCGTAAGGTCCTCTCTTTCATGTGCGGGTTGTGTATCTAAAGTCATATGACCCACAGCTGGATTTTGGTCATCTGGCCGAAGCCTTCCGCTGGCTTACCCCTCCACCCCTATATAAATTATGGTTACGACTATAACCATATCTGATACGAGTCTATAGCGACTGAATGAATAACGGCGACTGTGTTTACCTCTTGTCTGGAAGACAACCGATGTGGTCAAAAATATATGGTTTTTTAAACCGAACGCACTGTATCGAATGCGTTATCTGACACACACCAGACGAAAACTGTACTTACCAATTTGTTGTTAAGTGGGTCGTGTCTCGGTTCCCGGTACTTGTGTGTGTGTTGATATTGACCACAGACAATCATTGCTCATTTGTTTGCAGGCAAGTCGTGATGTGCGACCAGGAGATAAACACAACGAATTAGGATGCTGTTTACAATATATATATTGAAAGGAGAAAAGATTGAGAAAATGCCTGCTTAACTCGCCAGTTAAGCTGAAGCTAAAAAAAACCCTAAAATTAAATCATAAATCACTAAACCAAACATGTTTTAAAACCCGGATGATCGTCTTCAGCTTAAAAAAAAAAAAAGGCGAAGCGAAAAAAGGGTGTTGGATCGCACAAATTGGTCAAAACACTCCTCCCACCCACCTACAAGGCTATTCAATTTGCCCTTCTCTCACCGATTATTTCTTGTCATTTCAACGATAACCCGACTTGGTCTAGGGTCGTGGGACCTTGGGACGCCTCTCTTCAAGACCCCAGAGCCAAAGGTCTCCAGCGGAATGGATTAGCAAATCCACAAAGCTGTATGTTCATTTATCCTGGCAGTCTTTCATGCAAGACTGAGAGGATTGAATCCTAATATTACTGCAGAACTCTCTGTCTTACTTTAACCGTTATAAGAACGAAGGAACACTGCAGAAGGCCTACTGGCCCATGCGAGGCAGGTCCAAGTCTCCTACCGGCTTAAGCCAATGCACCCAACCTAGTCAGGTCAGGTCACATTGACTTAAGGGAGGAACACGGCCCATAATGATTGGTTCAAACTTTTAGGGTATCTATCTGCAGGTGCTTTGTCATCAAGTGACTTTATTAATACAAACTGAAGGATAATGGGAGAATTATAGAGTTAAATACAACGCATGGGAGTACCCAGGATAGTGCCCAGGATAATACCCAGGACAGTACCCAGGATAGTACCTAGGATAATACCCAGGACAGTACCTAGGATAATACCCAGGACAGTACCCAGGATAGTACCCAGGATAATACCCAGGACAGTACCCAGGATAGTACCTAGGATAATACCCAGGACAGTACCCAGGATAGTACCCAGGATAATACCCAGAACAGTACCCAGGATAGTACCTAGGATAATACCCAGGACAGTACCCAGGATAGTACCTAGGATAATACCCAGGACAGTACCCAGGATAGTACCTAGGATAATACCCAGGACAGTACCCAGGATAGTACCTAGGTTAATACCCAGGACAGTACCCAGGATAGTACCTAGGATAATACCCAGGACAGTACCCAGGATAGTACCCAGGATAATACCCAGGACAGTACCCAGGATAGTACCTAGGATAATACCCAGGACAGTACCCAGGATAGTACCCAGGATAATACCCAGGACAGTACCCAGGATAGTACCTAGGATAATACCCAGGACAGTACCCAGGATAGTACCCAGGATAATACCCAGGACAGTACCCAGGATAGTACCTAGGATAATACCCAGGACAGTACCCAGGATAGTACCTAGGATAATACCCAGGACAGTACCCAGGATAGTACCCAGGATAATACCCAGGACAGTACCCAGGATAGTACCTAGGATAATACCCAGGACAGTACCCAGGATAGTACCTAGGATAATACCCAGGACAGTACCCAGGATAGTACCCAGGATAATACCCAGGACAGTACCCAGGATAGTACCTAGGATAATACCCAGGACAGTACCCAGGATAGTACCTAGGATAATACCCAGGACAGTACCCATGATAGTACCCAGGATAATACCCAGGACAGTACCCATGATAGTACCCAGGATAATACCCAGGACAGTACCCATGATAGTACCCAGGATAATACCCAGGACAGTACCCAGGATAGCACCTAGGATAATACCCAGGACAGTACCCATGATAGTACCCAGGATAATACCCATGACAGTACCCAGGATAGTACCCAGGATAAAACCCAGGACAGTACCCAGGATAGTACATAGGATAATACCCAGAACAGTACCTATGATAGTACCCAGGACAATACCCAGGATAGTACAAAGAATAATACCCAGGAAAGTACCCATGATAGTACCCAGGATAATACCCAGAACAGTACCCATGATAGCACCCAGGATAATACCCAGGACAGTACCCATAATAGTACCCAGGATAATACCCAGGACAGTACCCATGATAGTACCCAGGATAATTTGGTTTAGAAAGACACGTAAGCAAACACTAACATATTTATTAGAAAACGTTTCGGTCCTGGGACCTTAGAAGTGATCAAGGTTCCAGGACCGAAACGTTTTCTAATAAATATGTTATAGTGTTTGCTTACGTGTCTTTCTAAACCAACTTGTCGGTATTTATTACCAAGGTTTATACCACCCAGGATAATACCCAGGGCAGTACCCAGGACAGTACCCAGGATAATACCCAGGACAGTACCCAGGATAATACCCAGGACAGTACCCAGGATAGTACCCAGGATAATACCCAGGACAGTACCCAGGATAGTACCCAGGATAGTACCCTGGATAATACCCAGGACAGTACCCAGGACAGTACCCAGGATAGTACCCAGGATAAAACCCAGGACAGTACCCAGGATAGTACCTAGGATAATACCCAGGACAGTACCCAGGATAGTACCCAGGATAATACCCAGGATAGTACCCAGAATAATACCCAGGATAGTACCCAGGATAATACCCAGGATAATACACAGGATAATACCCAGGATAGTACCCAGGGCAGCACCCAGGATAGTACCCAGGATAATACCCAGGACAGTACCCAGGATAATACCCAGGACAGTACCCAGGATAGTACCCAGGATAATACCCAGGATAATACACAGGATAATACCCAGGATAGTACCCAAGGCAGCACCCAGGATAGTACCCAGGATAATACCCAAAACAGTACCCAGGATAATACCCAGGAGAGTACCCAGGACAGTACCAATTATAGTACCCAGGATAATACCCAGGACAGTACCCAGGAGAGTACCCAGGACAGTTCCAATGATAGTACCCAGGAGAGTACCCAGGACAGTACCAATGATAGTACCCAGGATAATACCCAGGACAGTACCCAGGATAATACCCAGGACAGTACCCAGGATAATACCCAGGAGAGTACCCAGGACAGTACCAATGATAGTACCCAGGATAATACCCAGGACAGTACCCAGGATAATACCCAGGAGAGTACCCAGGACAGTACCAATGATAGTACCCAGGATAATACCCAGGAGAGAACCCAGGACAGTACCAATGATAGTACCCAGGATAATACCCAGGAGAGTACCCAGGACAGTACCAATGATAGTACCCAGGATAATACCCAGGACAGTACCCAGGATAATACCCAGGACAGTACCAATGATAGTACCCAGGATAATACCCAGGACAGTACCCAGGATAATACCCAGGACAGTACCCAGGATAATACCCAGGACAGTACCCAGGACAGTACCAATGATAGTACCCAGGATAATACCCAGGACAGTACCCAGGACAGTACCAATGATAGTACCCAGGATAATACCCAGGACAGTACCCAGGACAGTACCAATGATAGTACCCAGGATAATACCCAGGACAGTACCCAGGACAGTACCAATGATAGTACCCAGGATAATACCCATTCATTTTGAGAGAAAATTTTGTATAGTATATCCCAAATTTGTCAATTTTTATTAAAGCAATTTCGATATTAGTTTTCACATGATAACTTCTGCATGTCTCTTCTGAATCTCTTAAAATCATCCATATTAATATTTAAGTGCATGACAAAATTATGCTGCACTCTGCACTATTCCTTTCGCGTCCATTCATGTACAGGGGACTGAGGTTATGAAATACGGGGATACCTTTCTCGGATCGCGCAGCGACTGAGGTACATCCAGTTTAGTTTAGATTTCGCCGAAGAAGCGGCTAGTTTCTTTTGCAACCAAAATCCATCCTGTGGAGGGTAGTGCAGGAGCATGTGGATACACCCATAAGAGAACACTATATCAACATCCGGAGTCCCAGACTATTCAACACACCCATAAGAGAACACTATATCAACATCTGGAGTCCCAGACTATTCAACACACCCATAAGAGAACACTATATCAACATCTGGAGTCCCAGACTACTGAACACACCCATAAGAGAACACTATATCAATATCCGGAGTCCCAGACTATTCAACACACCCATAAGAGAACACTATATCAACATCCGGAGTCCCAGACTATTCAACACACCCATAAGAGAACACTATATCAACATCCGGAGTCCCAGACTACTGAACACACCCATAAGAGAACACTATATCAACATCCGGAGTCCCAGACTATTCAACACACCCATAAGAGAACACTATATCAACATCCGGAGTCCCAGCCTATTCAACACACCCATAAGAGAACACTATATCAACATCTGGAGTCCCAGACTATTCAACACACCCATAAGAGAACACTATATCAACATCCGGAGTCCCAGACTATTCAACACACCCATAAGAGAACACTATATCAACATCCGGAGTCCCAGACTATTCAACACACCCATAAGAGAACACTATATCAACATCCGGAGTCCCAGACTACTGAACACACCCATAAGAGAACACTATATCAACATCCGGAGTCCCAGACTATTCAACACACCCATAAGAGAACACTATATCAACATCCGGAGTCCCAGACTATTCAACACACCCATAAGAGAACACTATATCAGCATCCGGAGTCCCAGACTACTGAACACACCCATAAGAGAACACTATCAACATCCGGAGTCCCAGACTATTCAACACACCCATAAGAGAACACTATATCAACATCTGGAGTCCCAGACTATTCAACACACCCATAAGAGAACACTATATCAACATCCGGAGTCCCAGACTACTGAACACACCCATAAGAGAACACTATATCAACATCTGGAGTCCCAGACTATTCAACACACCCATAAGAGAACACTATATCAACATCCGGAGTCCCAGACTACTGAACACACCCATAAGAGAACACTATATCAACATCTGGAGTCCCAGACTATTCAACACACCCATAAGAGAACACTATATCAACATCCGGTGTCCCAGACTATTCAACACACCCATAAGAGAACACTATATCAACATCCGGAGTCCCAGACTATTCAACATCTTATCAGAAGATATCAGAAACACTGCTGGAACAAGTGTAGAAGCCTTCCAGAGGAAACTCGACAAGTATCTGCACTAGGTGCCAGATCAACCAGGCTGTGATGGATATGTGGGGCAGCGGGCTTCCAGCAGCAACAGCCTGGTTGACCAGGCAAGCACCAGATGAACCTGGCCCATGGCCGGGCTCAGAGAGTAGATAAACTCTCGAAACTCTTCAAAGGTATATCAAACGTACCCTAGGCCTAGGAACTAGGCCTCCCCAAAAATTCACAGTAGTACATCTATCCAGATGTACAAGTTGCCTTACCCATTGCCCCAAAATTTTTGCATATGTCCTTAATACGTCTACTGAGAAGCGCTATTTGCTTCTATGTAGATAAAAGAGTACACGGGAGTACACAGGAGATAGCAGAGGACTTGAGAGTCCATACTCAGGCTGTCTGTCGGGAAGTACTGTCTACTTTACCTAAGGACTATATGCTATCTAGGGGGAGAGTTCAAAAAGGAATACCTGGGTGTCTGAGGCAATGATACAGGTGTGGTACATAAATTGCTATGCAATAAGATCACAGTAAACAGGTGATATCAGAATATGCAAAACCACCACTGTTAAAGGAGAGTGAATTTCCAAGCGCTTTCGTGACTTCTCACATTATCTAGGGACTACATAGTTCCTAGATAATGTGAGAAGTCACGAAATCGCTTGGAATTTCACTATCCTTTCACAGTGGTTGTTTTGCATAAATTACTATGTAATGCAAATCTCTATAAGGATCAAGAGCCCTTCACTATCAAGGAACCCACCCTTAAAAAGCCTTAAAAAAAATTCATACCATCTTTTACGACAGAGTGTTTGTATACGACCAGATATATCTATTTTATATTTCCTATCTTTATTTACAGTAGTGTTACAGCCAGAGACTTTCTGATACTTAGCACACGTAGCACTTCGTGTTCCTGACTGGAATTATCTTAATTACTGCCTATTATACTGCTGCTGCTGCTATCACTGCTGCTGCTGCTATCACTGCTGCTGCTATCACTGCTGCTGCTGCTATCACTGCTGCTGCTGCTATCACTGCTGCTGCTGCTATCACTGCTGCTGCTATCACTGCTGCTGCTATCACTGCTGCTGCTGCTATCACTGCTGCTACTATCACTGCTGCTGCTATCACTGCTGCTGCTATCACTGCTGCTGCTATCACTGCTGCTGCTATCACTGCTGCTGCTATCACTGCTGCTGCTATCACTGCTGCTGCTATCACTACTGCTGCTGCTATCACTACTGCTGCTGCTATCACTACTGCTGCTATCACTACTGCTGCTGCTATCACTACTGCTGCTGCTATCACTACTGCTGCTGCTGCTATCACTACTGCTGCTGTTGCTATCACTGCTGCTGCTGCTATCACTACTGCTGCTACTGCGTCTGCTGCTGCTATCACTGCTGTTGCTACCACTGCTGCTATCACTGCTGCTGCTGTTGCTATCACTACTGCTGCTACTGCGTCTGCTGCTGCTGTTGCTATCACTGCTGTTGCTACCACTGCTGCTACTATCACTGCTGCTGCTATTGCTATCACTGCTGTTGCTATCACTGCTGCTGCTGTTGCTATCACTACTGCTGCTACTGCGTCTACTGCGTCTGCTGCTGCTGTTGCTATCACTGCTGTTGCTACCACTGCTGCTACTATCACTGCTGCTGCTGTTGCTATCACTACTGCTGCTACTGCGTCTGCTGCTGCTGTTGCTATCACTGCTGTTGCTACCACTGCTGCTACTATCACTGCTGCTGCTGTTGCTATCACTGCTGTTGCTACCACTGCTGCTACTATCACTGCTGCTGCTATTGCTATCACTGCTGTTGCTACCACTGCTGCTGCTGTTGCTATCACTGCTGCTACTGCGTCTGCTGCTGCTGTTGCTATCACTGCTGTTGCTACCACTGCTGCTACTATCACTGCTGCTGCTGTTGCTATCACTACTGCTGCTACTGCGTCTGCTGCTGCTGTTGCTAGCACTGCTGTTGCTACCACTGCTGCTATCACTGCTGCTGCTGTTGCTATCACTACTGCTGCTACTGCGTCTGCTGCTGCTGTTACTATTCTTGCAATTACTGCTGCGTTTGTTACTGTTACTACTTCTGCTGCTATTGCTACAAACGGAGTTATCGCTATTGATGCTATTACTACTGTTATTACTACTGTTAATACTGTTATTACTGTTACTGTTATTACTACTGCTGCTGCCGTTATTACTACTACTACTGCTGATACCAGGTATCATCACTAGAGCAAGAACTGTGAGCAGCTTCAAATAGTTTGGACAGGTACTTGTGTGGGTGTGAGTTAGACGTGCCTAGCATGGGCAAGTAGGCCTACTAAAGTGCTCCATTATTTTTAGATTCTTATGCCGTAAGATTATCAATTAACTTTACAAGTAAAATGACTAATTGAAATAATGTGATAGATTCACGAACTCTGGTCACTCTTAAGATTACTATCACTGCTACTACTACTATCCATAAATAACCAGTATTAAGGTCACTACCACTACTACCCATAAATAACTAGTATTAAGGTCACTACTACACCCACTGTTAAGGTCACTACTATCCAACAACCATTATTAAGGTCACTATTATCCACAAATAACCACTATTAAAGTCACTACGACTATCCACAAATTACCACTATTAAGGTCACTACTACTATCCACAAATAACCACTATTAAGGACACTACCACTATCCATAAACAACCACTATTAAGGACACTACCACTACTATCCATAAACAACCACTATTAAGGACACTACCACTATTAAGGACACTACAACTATCCATAAACAACCACTATTAAGGACACTACCACTACTATCCATAAACAACCACTATTAAGGACACTACCACTATTAAGGACACTACAACTACTATCCATAAACAACCACTATTAAGGACACTACCACTACTATCCATAAACAACCACTATTAAGGTCACTACCACTATCCACAAATAACCACTATTAAGGACACTACCACTATCCATAAACAACCACTATTAAGGACACTACCACTACTATCCATAAACAACCACTATTAAGGACACTACCACTATCCACAAACAACCACTATTAAGGACACTACCACTACTATCCATAAACAACCACTATTAAGGACACTACCACTACTATCCATAAACAACCACTATTAAGGACACTACCACTACTATCCACAAACAACCACTATTAAGGACACTACCACTACTATCCACAAACAACCACTATTAAGGACACTACCACTACTATCCACAAACAACCACTATTAAGGACACTACCACTACTATCCATAACCACTATTAAGGACACTACCACTACTATCCACAAACAACCACTATTAAGGACACTACCACTACTATCCATAAACAACCACTATTAAGGACACTACCACTATCCATAAACAACCACTATTAAGGACACTACCACTACTATCCATAAACAACCACTATTAAGGACACTACCACTACTATCCACAAACAACCACTATTAAGGACACTACCACTACTATCCACAAACAACCACTATTAAGGACACTACCACTACTATCCATAAACAACCACTATTAAGGTCACTACCACTATCCACAAATAACCACTATTAAGGACACTACCACTATCCACAAATAACCACTATTAAGGTCACTACCACTACTATCCATAAGCAACCACTATTAAGGACACTACCACTACTATCCATAAACAATCACTATTAAGGACACTACCACTATCCACAAATAACCACTATTAAGGTCACTACCACTACTATCCATAAACAACCACTATTAAGGACACTACCACTACTATCCATAAACAACCACTATTAAGGACACTACCACTACTATCCATAAACAACCACTATTAAGGACACTACCACTACTATCCATAAACAACCACTATTAAGGACACTACCACTACTATCCACAAACAACCACTATTAAGGACACTACCACTACTATCCATAAACAACCACTATTAAGGACACTACCACTACTATCCATAAACAACCACTATTAAGGACACTACCACTACTATCCATAAACAACCACTATTAAGGACACTACCACTACTATCCACAAACAACCACTATTAAGGACACTACCACTACTATCCATAAACAACCACTATTAAGGACACTACCACTACTATCCATAAACAACCACTATTAAGGACACTACCACTACTATCCACAAACAACCACTATTAAGGACACTACCACTACTATCCACAAATAACCACTATTAAGGACACTACCACTACTATCCACAAACAACCACTATTAAGGACACTACCACTACTATCCATAAACAACCTCTATTAAGGACACTACTACTAATATCCACAAACAACCACTATTAAGGACACTACCACTACTATCCATAAACAACCACCTCAACAGTTACAACTTACATAGCCTCGACCTCTCCACCGTATCTCCCTAATTCACTCTTAAAGTCCACAAACAATGAAACAAAAACCACTCAAAGATACCACGCTAAACGACCACAAAATCCGAAAGAAAAACCACCCAGAAATGCTGTAAAGAACGACCACATATAGTGAAACAAAGGTACTCAGAATACTGCCTTAAGGGCCACAGTGGACGAAGCCATTTAGAAATCCGGAGAGCAGTGGAAGACACAAGTTGATACCACGAGTATAACACTCGTAAAGTTAATCAATGTGACGCGAAACATTTTACGAGATGAGGTCTGTTAAAAAGCGCCATTTTGGGTGATATGAGGAGTCTGGGATATGTGGGTGGCCTGCCATGAGAGAGAGAGAGAGGATCCTCTACCTGAAGGCCTGTATTGTGCGTACCTGTCAGTGCTGAAGGTATAATGCTGGACACACGGAGGAATCCAAAACGAGACTTAAAACACAATATATCTCTTGTCTCTTGAGGCGGGACAATGTGTCGTGGGGTCGAATCCTGGCCTGCCGCAGTTTGGTAAATGATTCAAAACCTCTTTGTTTCGCGGTTTTATATATATATATATATATATATATATATATATATATATATATATATATATATATATATATGCAAAACAACCACTCTGAAAGAATAGAGAAATTCCAAGCGCTTTCGTGACTACTCACATTATCACATTATCATAGTTCCTTGATAATGTGAGTAGTCACGCAAGCGCTTGGAATTTCTCTATTCCTTCAGAGTGGTTGTTTTGCATATTTTGAAATCACCTGTTTACTGTGATCTTATTGCATATATATATATATATATATATATATATATATATATATATATATATATATATATATATATATTGTAGCGATAATATCTAAAAATTAATCCGGTCCTTCCATCTATCAGTGCTGCCAACTTATTAATCTTCGTCAACATTTTTACGATGCTCGTTCAGCACGCATGTTTCCACCACTCCATCTATCCTCTTACCTCCTTCCCTCATATCTTCCTTCTCTCTCTCTCTCCTTTACATCTCTCTATACCCAACCTCTTTCATCTCTCCTTTATCTCGTTCTCCCTCAGTTTCTCCCTCCCTCTCTATCCCTGCCACTCGCCTGTGCTTAAGACTTCCAGCATCTTTCATCTCCTCTCACTGTCTTTCTCACCGTCGCCAAATTTACTCAGCTCTGAGGAAAGTGTTCCTGGGATAAGAAAATCGTTAGCTTTTATCTTGCTTTCTTGCGTTTTGCTGTTATTGCTGTTGCTGCTACTGTTATTGTTCTTGTTACTGCTGTTACTGTTATTGTTCTTGTTACTGCTGTTACTGTTATTGTTCTTGTTACTGCTGTTGCGTTGCTATTATTGATGTTGCTGCTATTGTTATTGCAGCTGCTGCTACTGTTATTGTTATTGCAGCTGCTGCTACTGTTATTGTTATTGCAGCTGCTGCTACTGTTATTGTTATTGCAGCTGCTGCTACTGTTATTGTTATTGCAGCTGCTGCTACTGTTATTGTTATTGCAGCTGCTGCTACTGTTATTGTTATTGCAGCTGCTGCTACTGTTATTGTTATTGCAGCTGCTGCTACTGTTATTGTTATTGCAGCTGCTGCTACTGTTATTGTTATTGCAGCTGCTGCTACTGTTATTGTTATTGCAGCTGCTGCTACTGTTATTGTTATTGCAGCTGCTGCTACTGTTATTGTTATTGCAGCTGCTGCTACTGTTATTGTTATTGCAGCTGCTGCTACTGTTATTGTTATTGCAGCTGCTGCTACTGTTATTGTTGCTGCTGTTACTGTTATTGTTATTGCAGCTGCTGCTACTGTTATTGTTATTGCAGCTGCTGCTACTGTTATTGTTATTGCAGCTGCTGCTACTGTTATTGTTATTGCAGCTGCTGCTACTGTTATTGCCGTTGTTGTCATTAACGTTACTGTTACTACGTTATCATACACAAATACTCTGTTTATAATTTATTTATGAGTCCCTCAGAACTATAATTGAATCTAGCCGTGTACTGGTCAGCTAAAAACAGAGATGACATCAGCGCTAACGGAAAACAGGAGTGGCTAAGGTTCCTGTTATGTCATCACCACAACAGGGGAGGCAACGGGGAAAATATCATAGCATTGATAATACGCAATGTTGCCAAGTTGACGAGCAAGATATCTGCAACATTTGGGTATCCTTATTGCCGTATGTAGTTGAATACGAAGCTTTAGGTTAGAGTATGTTACGCTTCGTTGGGTTAAATTGCGTTACGTTATTTTATATTAAACGTATGGATACAATTATCAAATTAACTAGTGCCGTGATACGTCTGGCAGCCCAGTGCTTGGGTAAGACCGTATAACGTTGTAATCTTGACGAGTATAAATCACTGGGTGAGGATAGATAGGGTCTCTACAGTGGGTCATAGGTGTTAGAGGATAGGTTGAGGCCACCCTCCTTTTAAAGTGGTCTGAAACCCCCCCCTCTCTCTCTCTCTCTCTCTCTCTCTCTCTCACACACACACACACACCAGTGAAAAAACTCGTCTCTCTCTCTTACACACCAGTGTGACACCACTTGTCTCACACACCAGTGTGACACCACTTGTCTCACACACCAGTGTGAAACCACCTGTCTCACACACCAGTGTGAAACCACCTGTCTCACACACCAGTGTGACACCACCTGTCTCACACACCAGTGTGAAACCACCTGTCTCACACACCAGTGTGACACCACCTGTCTCACACACCAGTGTGACACCACCTGTCTCACACACCAGTGTGACACCACCTGTCTCACACACCAGTGTGACACCACCTGTCTCACACACCAGTGTGACACCACCTGTCTCACACACCAGTGTGACACCACCTGTCTCACACACCAGCGTGAAACCACCTGTCTCATACACCAGCGTGAAACCACCTGTCTCACACACCAGCGTGAAACCACCTGTCGCACACACCAGTGTGAAACCACCTGTCTCACACACCAGTGTGAAACCACCTGTCTCACACACCAGTGTGACACCACCTGTCTCACACACCATTGTGAAACCACCTGTCTCACACACCAGTGTGACACCACCTGTCTCACACACCATTGTGAAACCACCTGCCTCACACACCATTGTGAAACCACCTGCCTCACACACCATTGTGAAACCACCTGCCTCACACACCAGTGTGAAACCACCTGCCTCACACACCATTGTGAAACCACCTTTGTAAACATAGGTGTAACTTACTATGTAACCTAAACTAACGGGAATATTCAGTGTCCCAACAACACTGTATTCCCGTTTAGCTTAAACAGGACTGAAAAAATCCACTGTACGGGTGAAACGTTCAAAGAGGCATGAGATTAGTTATCTCGTCAAATCTTGCCTCATGCTGTGGACAGAGATAATGTCTGTAGCCAATTTCGCCCGTCTGTGTAACAGTTGGGGAGCATAATTGTTTCGCCCACGGGGTGGTTTTCTGAAGTACAGTGGAGAATGTATTGTAGGCAGTAGCAGTGGGTGAAATGTTTTAGCAGTAATGATAATACTGGATCAGCCGGGCTGTGGTTCGTATGTTGGACAACGTGCTGCCAGCAGTAATAGTCTGGTTGATCAGGCCTTGATCCACCGGGAGGCCTGGTCGTGGACCGGGCCGCGGGGGCGTTGACCCCCGGTATTTTAATGCTATTTTCAACATTCTCAAAGATCTTAGAAGTGGTAGACTGGACTGACATGACCGACATGACATGACATGACTGGCATGGCGTGACATGACCGACATGACTCTCTTCCCTTCCTCCTTCCCCCTCCCTCTCAAGAGCAGCTGACAGAGAGGAAGGTGGTCAGATGTGCTGATAACCTCCAAGCAGCAGGTCAGGACAGTCTCCCTCTTTCTCTCTCACACATCTGCCAGCCTCCTACCATCCCCCTCCCCTCCTACCCCAAACTAACCCCCCCCAACACACACAAACAAAAGACACGTGTGCAACATCTGGGTATCTTTATTGTAGACGTTTCGCCATCCAGTGGCTTTATCAACACACATTCCAGGACATAACTTGAAGACAGGAGGACTATGTACAGAAGATGAGGTAATCAGTCCCTCAACTACGGTGCTCTTCGCACCTACTGCTAGGTTGAGGGACTGATTACCTCATATTCTGTACATAGTTCTCCTGTCTTCAAGTTATGTCCTGGAATCTGTATTGATTATACCTGGTTATAATCCGGGGATCAAACGACCAGATGGAGCGATCTAAGCTGGCACAAGGGCTATACAGCGCTGCAGGGTAGGGAAGGAAGCAAGGGAATTGGATGGCAGAAGGGAGGGGGGATGATCAGCAGGTTACAGAAAACAGCGGGGCAGGGGATAGTACGGGGGTAGAGGGTAGCAAGAGATACAAGTAGAAAGGGCTGAACGTATCAAAATTTGTGGAGTAAGTCAGTCGTTGTCAAAAAGTCAATGAGAGAGTCCGGATGAAAGGTGGGTCCATCAGCGAGAAGGGAAGGTAAAGAGAGAGCAGCGGGGCGAAGACGACGACAGAGGTAAATTCTGCGTGCTCGTTGATAAAGTGGGCAGTCCAACAGAATGTGGCTGACTGATAATGGAGCTTGGCAATTCTCACAGAGAGGAGCAAGACGCCTCTCCATGAGATATCCATGAGTAAGACGAGTATGGCCAATGCGAAGACGGGAGAGAGTAGTCTCCCAACCTCGACACTGGTGATAAGAAGACGGCCAGTAACCTATACTCGGTTTAATAGACTGAAGTTTGTTGCCGAGCATAGTAGACCAACGTTGTTGCCAACGGGTGTGAAGGTGGGAAGATATTACAGCAAAATAGTCCGTACATGGAATACCTCTATAAGAAACTGGTAGGTCATGTACTGCTGACCGCGCAGCAGTGTCTGCCTGTTCATTGCCCTGTACGTCAACATGACCAGGGACCCAACAAAAAACAATATCTTTATGCTTAGTAAAGATGCGGCGTAGCCAAAGTTGGATACGGAGGACTAAGGGGTGAGGTGTATCAAATTTTTGTATAGCCTGTAAAGCACTAAGGGAGTCTGAGACAACCACAAATGATGACACAGGCATAGATGCAATACGGATAAGTGCTGTAAGGATGGCATATAATTCAGCAGTAAAAATACTAGCTGAAGATAGTAAATGCCCTTGTACGACGCTGTCCGGAAACACTGCTGCGAATCCTACGCCGTCAGAAGACTTAGAGCCATCTGTGTACACAGCAATGGCATGAGAATGAGAGTGAAAGTGGTCAAGAAAAAGAGAGCGGGAAGCGACCGTAGACAGTTGGGCTTTCGAGCAAGGGAGGGAGAAAGAACAGACTCGAACAGCTGGAACTTCCCAGGGGGGTAGGGAAAAGTGTGATGCTACATGTACATAGAAAGGTGGTAGTTGAAGAGAAGACAAGAGCGAATGAAGGCGAAGAGAGAAGGGACGGAGTAAGCAGGGGCGGCGAACAAATAAAGAATGTCTACTAATATCAGTGACCATTCTATAAATGGAAGGATTGCGGAGATCATGAGAGCGTACATAGTAGCGCAGGCAATGGGCATCACGGCGATCGGATAAGGATGGAACGTTCGCTTCTGCATAGAGGCTTTCGACAGGGGAAGAGCGAAAAGCACCAAGGCATAAACGTAATCCTTGGTGATGAATGGGGTTAAGGCTAGAGAGAGTAGCAGGAGATGCCGCTGAATAGATCTGGTCACCATAATCAAGTTTCGATAAAATAAGGGTGGAATGTAGGTGAAGGAGGGTTCGACGATCAGCTCCCCACGAAAGATGAGCAAGGGTTTTAAGAAGGTTCAGCCGGCTGTGACAAGTTGCCTTCAGAGAGGTAATGTGAGGTTTCCAGGATAACCTACGATCAAAGAGGAGGCCCAGAAACTTGACTGTATCACGTTCAGGGATACGTGAGCCATAGAGGTACAAAGGATGATCAGAGATGACAGAGCGTCTAGTGAAAGTGATTTGGTGGGTTTTAGTGCTGGAAAATTTAAACCCATGTGTGGTGGCCCAATTGGAAACACGGTCGACTGCATGCTGGAGAGAAACTGTAAGGAGGTGACAGTCAGCGCCTGCACAGGCAATAGCGAAGTCATCAACATAGAGTGATGACCAAATATTTGATGGAAGACTAGAGGCCAAATCATTAATAGCAAGGAGAAAAAGTGTTGTGCTCAGAACACATCCCTGGGGGACACCTTCAGCTTGGATAAAGTCCGGGGAGAGCACATTATTAACCCGAACACGGAAATGCCTGTCAGTTAAAAAGTTCTTAAGGAAGGATGGTAGATTGCCTCGAAGGCCTAAGGAGTGGGCTTGGGCTAAAATATTATACCTCCAAGTTGTGTCATATGCCTTCTCAAGATCAAAAAATATGGCAATAACTGAGTGGTTATTCGCAAAGGCATTACGAACATACGTATCCAAGCGCAGTAAGGGGTCTATGGTAGAACGTCCCTTACGAAAGCCATATTGACGAGTGGAGAGACTGTTGTGTGTCTCTAAATACCACACTAAACGTCTATTTACTAGACGTTCCATTACTTTGCAAACTGCACTGGTAAGAGCAATGGGACGATAGTGGGAGGTTTCATGTCCCGTAGTGCCTGGTTTGCGGAAAGGGAGAACAATGGCGGATTTCCACAGCTGTGGAAGAACTCCTTGTGACCAAATAAGATTGTAAAGGCGTAATAGGACTGCAAGGGCTGACTGATGTAAATGTTGTAGCATACGAATATGAATGTCGTCGGGCCCAGCTGCCGATGATCGACAAGCTGAGAGTGTTGCCTCCAGTTCTTGAAGTGTAAAAGGCACATTATACTGTTCTTCTCTGAGAGAAGAAAAGTCCAAGGGTGCTAACTCTCTGGCAGACTTTGAGGAAAGAAATGAGGGGCATAGATGGAGTCCCTGAGAAATACGGACCAGATGATTGCCAATTTCATTGGCAACATCTAGTGGGTTTGCTATATCAACACCGGCAACCCGCAGAACAGGAGCCGGGTCAGGAGAATATTTACCACTCAGTTTTCGTACTTTTTTCCAGACTGCACTCATAGAGGAAGCAGAGGTGATGGTGGAGACATAATCTCGCCAGCAAGTGCGTTTAGCGTCACGGATGACACGGCGAGCGATCGCACGCTTCTGTTTAAAATCAAGGAGTCGCTCTGTGGTTCTATTGTACCGGTACCTGCCCCATGCAGCGCGTTTCAAACGTACTGCACGAGCACAAGCAGGAGACCACCAAGGCACGCATTTCTGAGAATGCCTGCTCGAAGTTTGGGGTATAGAATGAGAAGCTGCGGTGAAAACGGAGGATGAGAAGAGGTGTAAAAGCTCATCGATGGAGGACGAAGAAGGAACCTCTTTAAAAACAGTCAGGTGTGAGTAAAGGTTCCAATTTGCCCGATTAAATTGCCAGCGTGGGGTGCGAAGAGGTGGCGAATATGAAGGGGAAGTAAGAATGATTGGGAAATGATCACTGTCATGTAAGTCCGGGAGAACAGACCAAGTAAAGTCTAATGCGGCGGAGGAAGAGCAAACTGAGAGATCGATGCAAGAGAGAGTATGAGTCCGAGGATCAAAATGGGTGTGAGTACCTGTATTTAAAACATGGAGGGGGTGGGTGGCAAGAAAAGCCTCTAACTGAATTCCACGGGAATCACAGTGAGACCCTCCCCAGAGGAAATGGTGGGCATTAAAATCACCAAGTAACAGAATTGGTGGCGGTAATGACGAAACAAGGAAGGCAAAATCCGGAATAGATAATGCCCGAGAAGGAGAGAGATATAAAGAACAGAGCGTATACCACCTATGTAAGTGGATACGGGCTGCTGTGTAATGCAGCGAAGTATGAACAAATAGCTGATGGTACGGAATATCAGTGCGGAGAAGAAGGGCACTTTCATTAAAGGTCCCATCAGGAAAAGGATCTGAAGAATACAATAAATTATAGCCTGAGATGTGAGAAATAACAGCAGAGTGTAATTTTGGTTCCTGTAAGCAAACACCAACAGGGGCAAACTGGGAGAGTAACATCTGAAGCTCACCCCGATTACCCCTGAGGCCACGTATATTCCACTGTAAAAAGGCCATGAATGGCAATGATAAAGATACTTGAAATCCGCAGGTAAGGGTTCCTACGGACTAGGAGGGTTAGAAAAGTCCACATGCGGAGGCAGTGGAAAATGTTCAAGCAGCGAAGGAACGGTGCGCTGTGAAGAAAGGAGTTGCGCAGATGGAGCAGAGGAGAGAGAAAGAGCGGAAGGTGGATCAGTGTCCATTGATGGTTTGGTCTCTGCAATATATTCAGAGATTGCTTCAAGTGTTTCAGAATTCAGAGATGTTGTATGGGAGACAATATTGGGAATGGTAGGGGGAGGATGAGTAAAGATTGGAACTGTATTGGACTGTACCAAGGTAGGGGGGGCGAAAGGGTGGAGGGAACTGGAGAAGCGTGGCAGGGGACAGAAGAGACAGGAACCTGGGAGGTAGCAGAAGAGGAAGACACTTGGGAGGGAACAGGGGAGGAAGGTACATTACGAGGAGGAGGGTGAACCTCTGCACTTGTAACTGAGCCAGTGAGAGGGGAAGAACTAGGGACAGAGACAGGGAGGGTAAAATGAGGAGGTGGAAGATGGGTAGGAGGTGTTACCGGACCTTTTTTTGACTTTTGAGAAGTAGAGGGACGATTGGGAAGAGGTGTCGTACGAGGTCTCGTCGATACTGAGGCTTGTAAGAGAGAACTCGAAGAAGCGAGATTAGACTGAGGCGTTGAAGTAGGGACGTCTGAGCCGAGGACAGCAAAAGGATTAGATACAGGAGTGATTATGGGAGAGGTAACCACAGAGGTGGGTGTAGAAGATGGGATACCAGAAGTGGGGGGACGTTTTGAAACACGGGAATAAGAAACACGTGGGAGTCTCCCTTGGAGGCGGAGATGAGAAACTGCCATGGCATAAGGGAGACCTTCTGTCTCTTTGAGGTAACGGATTTCCCGCTCGTTTAAATAGACCTGACAACGGCGAGAGTACGAAGGGTGAGCCTCATGACAGTTAAGGCAAGAGGGAGATCGATTGCAAGACGTATTAGAATGGTCATCGGCACCACAGACTGGGCATTCGGCGATAGATCTGCAATATTTCGCTGGATGGCCAAATCGCCAGCAATTTCTACACTGTTGTGGTGTAGGGATCACCTTTCGAACTTGTAACCGATGTCCTGCTATATAAACTGAGGATGGGAGTTCTCGGCTGTCAAAAGTTAAACGAGCCACATTGCTAGGGTATCGTCTCCGCCCACGGGCAGGAAGAACGTAAGTGTCTACCTTGAGGATTGGGAGATCTTGGAGTTCCAGCTGTTCTAGAATGTCGGTGCCACATGTCTGGAAATTTTGTTGAACTATGGTATGGGGCAGAATAACGGTACCACTACAAGAATTGAGGGAATGATGTTTTTCAAGGGTGACAGGAACAGTATCTATATGGGAAAGACGAGAGAGCTCACGAGCCTGGGTAGCATTCTGTACGGTAATGATGCGCGTACCGCTCTTAAGAGCATGAAAAGAAATATCTTTACCAACATGGCGTAGGAGTGCCTTGCCAATACTATGGTCAGAAAGATAGGCAGTAGAGGAAGTTGGTCGTAAAGTGAAGAATTTAGTCCACTGTTCAGTCTGAAACTGAGCGTGGAAAGGTAGTGAAGGACGTGTCGATCTTTTCTGAGAAGAACGAGAAGGTGAAGGTGGAGAAGTATCATCAGCAGGTAATTGTCGTTGACGTTTAGGCGTGGGACCAGAGTTGGTCCGACGTGGAACGGGTCGGCGATTTGAAAATTGCCGCACCGTAGAGGGAGAGGCCGGAAGCATAGTCAGAGGAGAGCGAAGGTCTGGTAAATCGAAGGAGTCAGTCGAGGCCTCAGTACCTGAAGCAGGTGAGGAAACAGCACCGGCAATAGGTACAGAGGCATGAGGAATGTCTGAAGAGTGGTCCAAAGACGAGGCGGGGTCAGAACGGGGTGCGGTATCAAGAAGGGGCCCGGGGGTACCAGGTTCATGGACTAGGGCTGCCATGGTTAGGTTACTTCTTTCTTTTTGTTTTTAAGAAAAAAAAAGAAAGAAGAAAAGAAAATAAAAATAAAAAAAAGAAAAAAAAAAGGGGGGACCGGGGAGGGATAGTTCCTAGGAGGAATGAAAGGGCCAGAAATCTCCCTCCGCGCCCAAGAGGACTCGACACCGCTAGTAGCGCAGATGCAGCATGGAACCCGTGCCATACCCTACCCTTCATGCCAGTAAACCAGCAATCTGGGATAGCAACCTCACATCTGCCGAGCTACCTCGGTGGACAAAAGAGAGGGCGGCCGGATATCCGCCACAAAGCATACCTCCTTCAGCCACCACCCCCGGAATCCGAAAGGTGGCTTCCAGAGATACACCCGTCGCCCAAAAGACACCCAAAGCTACTCCGGGATACCGGAGAGGGATCGGGACATCCCTAGGCAATCCAGATTCCACGGCAAACTACGCCACCGCCAAGAAACCTCAACGGAATGGGATCGACCCCGGTGTCCTTTCCTCTACCTAGGAACTAGCGTGCCTGTGGGAGAAATCCCAAAGGACAAAAAGAGGAAGGGCAAAAGGGAGGAGTGGGGAGGAGGAGGAGGAAAGGAAAAAGGGGAGGATGGGGAGGATGGGATAGGGGAGGGGAGATTGGGGGGTAATTAGGTTCGGTCTGAGGAAGAAGACCGATAGGTCTAATTCCTCAGACCAAGAGCCTCTTCACCACGCCAAGGAGCCCCCCTTGAAGAGGGTAAGAGCCACAGCCCGGCTGATCCGGCACTGACTTTAGGTATCTGTCCAGCTCTCTCTTGAAGGCAGCCAGGGGTTTATTGGTAATTCCCCTAATGCTTGATGGGAGGCTGTTGAACAGTTTTGGGCCCCGGACACTTATGGTGTTTTCTCTTAGTGTACCAATGGCGAAACGTCTACAATAAAGATACCCAGATGTTGCACATGTGTCTTACTCTCATCTTGTCGGTATTATATACCATTCTTGCACAAAGCTGTACTTGTAAACTCACATGAACTCCCATATATACCACTACACTATCCAACATAATTATATAGTGGGGACAAGAACTGTGTTCCCCCTGTCAAGTTCCCTCACACAGGCTGGGTCACAGGAAGCTGTCACTCTTACCTGGGAGACTTCAGGAAGGTGACCTGGAGAGTTTACCTGGAGAGAGTTCCGGGGGTCAACGCCCCCGCGGCCCGGTCTGTGACCAGGATATTGTAAATTATGTTTTTTTATTATTATTGGTAATTATTATTACGTGTACGCGGATCAATAGTCTCGACCAGAGTAAATAAAAGTATAACGGATACAAGAATGTTTCTCTACTTCAGTTGATTAGATTGAGTATTACCGAAATGGCTAGTTAATCGTGTACCTTATATCCGTCCTGTGGTGTTGGGAGGGTTCCGTGGAGATATGATGGCTGGAGACAAACACACTTGTTGGGTTGTACACACTTGTATTAGCAGAGATGTGAGGGGAAGGCCCAGCCTAGTCTGTAGGTCTATCTGGAAACTGAGAGGGGGACAGGGTGACTCCCGCCCACAAGCGGCACTGTGTGACGTCACATGTTACCAGCTAAGTCTAGCAAGGGGTCATCTATTTAATACATATGGATGGTACTATGATACTCAGATAAGCTGCACAACATATCTATCCTGTGGATGGTAGTGGCTAGTTTATTGTGCACCTCATATCCATCCTGTGGATGGTAGTGGCTAGTTTATTGTGTACCTCATATCCATCCTGTGGATGGTAGTGGCTAGTTTATTGTGTACCTCATATCCATCCTGTGGATGGTAGTGGCTAGTTTATTGTGTACCTCATATCCATCCTGTGGATGGTAGTGGCTAGTTTATTGTGTACCTCATATCCATCCTGTGGATGGTAGTGGCTAGTTTATTGTGTACCTCATATCCATCCTGTGGATGGTAGTGGCTAGTTTATTGTGTACCTCATATCCATCCTGTGGATGGTAGTGGCTAGTTTATTGTGTACCTCATATCCATCCTGTGGATGGTAGTGGCTAGTTTATTGTGTACCTCATATCCATCCTGTGGATGGTAGTGGCTAGTTTATTGTGTACCTCATATCCATCCTGTGGACGGTAGTGGCTAGTTTATTGTGTACCTCATATCCATCCTATGGATGGTAGTGGCTAGTTTATTGTGTACCTCATATCCATCCTGTGGACGGTAGTGGCTAGTTTATTGTGTACCTCATATCCATCCTGTGGATGGTAGTGGCTAGTTTATTGTGTACCTCATATCCATCCTGTGGATGGTAGTGACTAGTTTATTGTGTACCTCATATCCATCCTATGGATGGTAGTGGCTAGTTTATTGTGTACCTCATATCCATCCTGTGGATGGTAGTGACTAGTTTATTGTGTACCTCATATCCATCCTGTGGATGGTAGTGGCTAGTTTATTGTGTACCTCATATCCATCCTGTGGATGGTAGTGGCTAGTTTATTGTGTACCTCATATCCATCCTATGGACGGTAGTGGCTAGTTTATTGTGTACCTCATATCCATCCTGTGGACGGTAGTGGCTAGTTTATTGTGTACCTCATATCCATCCTGTGGATGGTAGTGGCTAGTTTATTGTGTACCTCATATCCATCCTATGGAGGGTAGCAAAATATCATATGGACACACAATAGGCCTAGGTACTAGACCTCAAAAAGGTAAACAGGAGTACATCTGGATTTATATCTACAGTTCACTTGTATGTTACAGACAAATGTTGGAAAGTTCAAATTGGGTGAGCAAAACGTGTTCAACAGTGGGTATCTTTAGTGTCGAAAAGTCTGCTTGCTCTGCAGGTTTCTTCAGTCCAACAGATGTTATTAAAATATCAGAGATAGCAGTAGTAATGGAGAGGTAAATATGAGGTGGTCAGTCCCCCAGACTTGCTGTGTTTTGGGAGGTCAGTCCTTCAGACTTGTAGTGTTTGGGGTGGTCAGTCCCTCAGACTTGTAGTGTTTGGGGTGGTCAGTCCCTCAGACTTGTAGTGTTTGGGGTGGTCAGTCCCTCAGACTTGTAGTGTTTGGGGTGGTCAGTCCCTCAGACTTGTAGTGTTTGGGGTGGTCAGTCCCTCAGACTTGTAGTGTTTGGGGTGGTCAGCCCCTCAGACTTGTAGTTTGGGGTGGTCAGCCCCTCAGACTTGTAGTTTGGGGTGGTCAGCCCCTCAGACTTGTAGTTTGGGGTGGTCAGCCCCTCAGACTTGTAGTTTGGGGTGGTCAGCCCCTCAGACTTGTAGTTTGGGGTGGTCAGCCCCTCAGACTTGTAGTTTGGGGTGGTCAGCCCCTCAGACTTGTAGCTTGGGGTGGTCAGCCCCTCAGACTTGTAGTTTGGGGTGGTCAGCCCCTCAGACTTGTAGTTTAGAGCGGTCAGTCCCTCAGACTTGTAGTTTGGGGTGGTCAGTCCCTCAGACTTAAAGACGTACTCAGCTTCACAGTCTCGATGTAAAGGGGAAAAATTAGAAGACTGACAGCTGGCCACCTCAGAATTACTCCTTCAAACTTGAGGGACTGACTACCTAACATTTACATCACAGAAAAGTACTGTTTTTACAGAGTTGATGAGTGGAACAATCTGCCAAAAATAAGCTAGACAAATATACGAGGGAGAAGACTTGGGTTTGATTATATTACACTAATAATAACTAATATAACGAGAGGTGAAGTAACTAGAAAGTTCTTTGCGGTCTTGCAATTTTGGAACCTCCCTTCTTCATTGTGTTTATCAAGATATGTTTTATACCTTCATTATCTTCCTCTCTGTGGTGATGTTTCTTATTTGTCTCTTCCTCAATTTCTCTCTCTAGATCAATTTCAACCTAACATTATAAAAATTTCGTGCTTCACGATCGGTGAAACACGTTTCCGGCTCCTCATTAGAGGTCCCCGTTTTCCCAGTTAATTTCCGTATGATTAAAATCTTCTAAAATCAGTAATTTTGCATTATTTCTTCCCATTCTCTACTCTTGTTCCTTCCACCGTGTCGATGTTCTCTTGTTCTTGCTATTCTCTCGATGCTCTCGATGCCTGGTCACAGACCGGGCCGCGGGGGCGTTGACCCCCGGAACTCTCTCCAGGTTGTCTTCTTGCTATTGGTACTGTCTCACAAAATCGTAATGACATGTTATAAACAGGTAAGCGAGCTTAGTATTCGAACCCACGGCAAGTCTGATAGATTGTGTGTGTCTAAAGACATAATATGCAGTACGTTTCTCTTAGGATGTCCCAGCAACGGCTTGACAAAGTTCCTAGAGAGCGAAACGTTGCCACAATAAAATGTCACATTAGTTGGATTTCCGTCCTTTTGTATAACGATGCTACAGCACATATTCACTTATCTGTGTCCCTCCCTCCACGACTGTGTCTGCTAAAGTCTTTTTCACTCCAGAAACCTGTACAGGTTTCTAGTTCTTAGTTCTCTACAGGTTTCTGACCACCAGTGTCTCTTCTATCCCAGGGCAAGCCTGGAGGGTGTTCCGGGGGGGTCAACGCCCCCGCGGCCCGGTCCATCACCAAGACAGATTTTCCGTCAGTCCACAACGATGAAAATGGTTTTGAAACCGACAAGTTCAAGAATGTGACATTTGGAACCCTTTACTGAGGAAATTTTACGCCAGCCAGTGACTTCTTAAGTTCTTACTCTGGATGGATCCACACGGGAGGTGGAGAGAGAGATTGAAAACTGGCAATAATGGAACCATGGGTATGATGGAGGAGACAATAAAGGCAGAAAGAATGTAGAAGAGGTGATAGTGATGGATAAAGCACGAACAAGGAGATAGATAAAGCAATAATTCTAATATCACACAAAGCAAACGATAAAACAGCAAACAGGACACGACAACAATAATAAATATCTTTGTGGGAACTGCCAAGCACAAGCAGATATTCGCACGAAGATAAAAAATAAACAGGAAATAAGAGAGAAGCTGATAACTGAGGATAATTATAGTGAAAATATATTCTTCACAATGTTCAAAGTGGTCTATTAACCCCTTAAGTACGATAGATTAACCCCTTAATTATTGTGAGTCAGCCACTTAAATGAGATGATTTAACCCCCTAAGACGTCCTCCTAACGAGGCAAAGAGGTAAATAACCAAAATCTGTATAAATACCTTTAAAACTTACACGTTTAAGGAACTATAAAAATTCTGCGATATACTTTTATTTAAGGTATTTCATGGTTATTGGATCTGAGGTGTGTGTAGTGATTTTGCAGATGATGCGGTAGTGGTGATGGTGAGGTTGTAAAAGGAAGCGGGAGAGGGTGCTTTTTACCAAGCTGTATTTGATATCTGGTTGAAATCTGTGGATGCGTGTGTAGCCAAATGGCTACACACCCGTACACACACGCACACAAGCACACACACATGCACACACACAGACTGGACACAGCAACACGGGGACACAGTTGGAAGCTGAAGACACAGATGACTCACAGGGATGTTAGGAAGCATTTCTTCAGCCACAGAGCAGTCAGGAAGTGGTATAGTTTAGGAAGCGATGTAGTGGAGGCAGGATCCATACATAGCTTTAAGCAGAGGTACGATAAAGCTCATGGTTCAGGGAGAGTGACCTAGTAGCGACCAGTGAAGAGGCGGGGCCAGGAACTTGGACTCGACCCATGAAACCTCAACTAGGTGAGTACAACTAGGTGAGTACACACACACAACAGGCCTAGTGACTAATTGACATGTGCCTAGGGCAAAATGGTAACTAACACACATGTACGTACACGTGCACTCACACACTCACAGAAGGTGGACAGGGCCAGAAGATTTGAGAGATAAGACACAAGAACAAGGGGGTTACAACTGTATGTTAACGCAGATGAATCATAGGGATGTTAAGTATTTCTTCAGCCTTTTGAGTTGTCAAAGTGGAACACTCTGGAGAGTTTAGTAGTGGAGGCAGGATCCATACATAGACTTAATGTGTTAGGGTAAGGCCTTTGGGGCAGTGTGTGTGTGGACATAGTAGTGACAAGAGGCAGGGCCAGGAGCTATGATCCTACCCCTACAACTACAAATAGGTGCAAACGCGCACGCGTTCGCACACACGCACGCACGCACGCACACACACACACACACACACACACACACACACACACACACACACACACACACACACACACACACAGCAATCAGCAAAGAGGCGGGGCTAGGAGCTATGAATCGACCCCTGCAACCACAAATAGGTGAGTACAAATAGGTGAGTGTACACACACACACACACACACACACACAATCTCGTAAAACAGAATTAACCTTAAGGTCTCCGAGTTGATACATCACCGCCCTCAATATGGCTATGTCAGATTACTCAGGGAACAGCTTAATTCTTTCTACACCCGTGAAATTACTCGTTGACGCGAGAGGAACAAAGTTTACCTACGTCGACCAACTTAATTATTCAACACATTCAATAATGAGATTTCTCGCCATGTCCACGGAAAAAAAATACGAAATGTGTATTGAATTTTTTTTTTGGTTTCTCTCTCTCTCTCTCCTCTCTTACAATACAAGTCTTAGTAACTTGATAAACATGCAGAAATGTACGTAATACATTATAACAAACTATAGTATCTAAAGTCTAACTTAATTCAGCCAGTACTGTTCAACATTAATCAAATACTTATATTCACAATATTCAGATCCGTTAGAGAAACAATAGCTAAAACTTGCCTGTGTATACTTGGCTTGTGGTAGTAGGTTGGTAGACAACAACCACCCAGGGAGGTACTACCGTCCTGTGGTAGTAGGTTGGTAGACAACAACCACCCAGGGAGGTACTACCGTCCTGTGGTAGTAGGTTCGTAGACAACCACCCAGGGAGGTACTACCGTCCTGTGGTAGTAGGTTCGTAGACAACCACCCAGGGAGGTACTACCGTCCTGTGGTAGTAGGTTGGTAGACAACAACCACCCAGGGAGGTACTACCGTCCTGTGGTAGTAGGTTGGTAGATAACAACCACCCAGGGAGGTACTACCGTCCTGTGGTAGTAGGCTGGTAGACAACCACCCAGGGAGGTACTACCGTCCTGTGGTAGTAGGTTGGTAGACAACAACCACCCAGGGAGGTACTACCGTCCTGTGGTAGTAGGTTGGTAGACAACAACCACCCAGGGAGGTACTACCGTCCTGTGGTAGTAGGTTGGTAGACAACAACCACCCAGGGAGGTACTACCGTCCTGTGGTAGTAGGTTGGTAGACAACAACCACCCAGGGAGGTACTACCGTCCTGTGGTAGTAGGTTGGTAGACAACCACCCAGGGAGGTACTACCGTCCTGTGGTAGTAGGTTGGTAGACAACAACCACCCAGGGAGGTACTACCGTCCTGTGGTAGTAGGTTGGTAGACAACAACCACCCAGGGAGGTACTACCGTTCTGTGGTAGTAGGTTGGTAGACAACAACCACCCAGGGAGGTACTACCGTCCTGTGGTAGTAGGTTGGTAGACAACAACCACCCAGGGAGGTACTACCGTCCTGTGGTAGTAGGTTGGTAGACAACCACCCAGGGAGGTACTACCGTCCTGTGGTAGTAGGTTGGTAGACAACAACCACCCAGGGAGGTACTACCATCCTGTGGTAGTAGGTTGGTAGACAACAACCACCCAGGGAGGTACTACCGTCCTGTGGTAGTAGGTTGGTAGACAACAACCACCCAGGGAGGTACTACCGTCCTGTGGTAGTAGGTTGGTAGACAACCACCCAGGGAGGTACTACCGTCCTGTGGTAGTAGGTTGGTAGACAGCAACCACCCAGGGAGGTACTACCGTCCTGTGGTAGTAGGTTGGTAGACAACAACCACCCAGGGAGGTACTACCGTCCTGTGGTAGTAGGTTGGTAGACAACAACCACCCAGGGAGGTACTACCGTCCTGTGGTAGTAGGTTGGTAGACAACAACCACCCAGGGAGGTACTACCGTCCTGTGGTAGTAGGTTGGTAGACAACAACCACCCAGGGAGGTACTACCGTCCTGTGGTAGTAGGTTGGTAGACAACAACCACCCAGGGAGGTACTACCGTCCTGTGGTAGTAGGTTGGTAGACAACAACCACCCAGGGAGGTACTACCGTCCTGTGGTAGTAGGTTGGTAGACAACAACCACCCAGGGAGGTACTACCGTCCTGCCAAGTGAGTATAAAACGAAAACCTGTAATTGTTTTACATGATGGTAGGATTGCTGGTGTCTTTTGTCTGTCTCATAAACATGCAAGATTTCAGGTACGTCTTGCTACTTCTACTTACACTTAGGTCACACTACACATACATGTACAAGCTTATATACACACACCCCTCTGGGTTTTCTTCTATTTTCTTTCTAGTTCTTGTTCTTGTTTATTTCCTCTTATCTCCATGGGGAAGTAGAACAGAATTCTTCCTCTGTAAGTCATGCGTGTTGTAAGAGGCGACTAAAATGCCGGGAGCAAGGGTCTAGTAACCCCTTCTCCTGTATATATTACTAAATGTAAAAGGAGAAACTTTCGTTTTTCCTTTCGGGCCACCCTGCCTCGGTGGGATACTGCCGGTTTGTTGAAAGAAGATATATATATATATATATATATATATATATATATATATATATATATATATATATATATATATATATATATATAATTACAGTGTAGAAAAAGGAGGGGAGGGGGCTATTTGCCAGCTTCAGGTACTCCCATCAGTCGAGGAAATGCTGAGAATTTGTTCATCGACAAATGCTCGTCCTGATAGGTTCACATATGATCGACTCAAACCAAGAGTACTAATGACAATTTTTCAAGAGTTTTAGGCAAAGGATTCATTATGGAGATGAAGGATCTTAGAGCCTCTGTTCCAGCATCTGCAGGTGCCTCAATCTGGGGTCGATAACCACAAGCTTGGTACAGGACTTCGAACACTTCATTCCTTAATGTTCCATGCTCGAAATGTCTTACGTAGCTGCCCACAGCAAGGCATTTAGTACACGTTAGATCATTACTTATATCTATTACAGGGTCCTTCACCTCATTTACCGTTGTTAGAGAACTTGCATATAAAGCTATATTCATATCTTGCATTGTTATAACCCATATTATCTCGTACTTGTCCACAATGACATTCACCCACCAATTCTCCAGATCTCTAACAGTACTTTCTTGGTCACGGATGCTGCACATCTCCAGAATTTCTACTCAACTCTCATCTTCGCAATTTTAGATGCAAATCTCATTTCTTATTATATATATATATATATATATATATATATATATATATATATATATATATATATATATATATATATATATATATATATAATGCCATGCTGCTTATTATAATCAAAAAGAAGCGCTAAACCTATAAGGATCATACAGAGCAGCAGGGCAGTGGATAGTGCAGGGGTATTGGGTGGCAAGAGATTGAGGCAGAAAGGGCTTTGAGGAGTGCTAGAGGCATCATCATCAGAGTTGGTACAGTAAATCAATTGCTGTCAACTAAGTCAACGAGAGAGTCTGGGTTAAAGGAGGCTCCATCAGCAAGAAGGGAAGGTAAAGTAAGGGCAGCACAGCAGTGACGAGGTGACGACGACGAAAGTCTCTGCGTGCTCATTGACAGAGTGAGCAGTCCAGCAGAATATGGCTAACAGAAATTGGAACCTGACAGTTCTCACAGAGTGGAACAGGGCACCTCTCCATGAGATACTTGTAAGACGAGTTTGGCTGATGCAAAGACAGGAGAGCATAGTCTCCCAACCTCGACACTGATGAAAAGAAGACAGCCAAAATCCTATACAGGTTTAACAGAATGTAATTTATTATGTAGCAGATCAGACCAATGTTAAAGTTAAGACACATGTGCAACATCTGGATATCTTTATTGTAGACGTTTCGCCATCCAGTGGCTTTATCAATACAGATTGTCGGTATTTTATACCTTTCTTGCACAACTTGTCAGACACTGCAACATCATGGAATCTTGGTTCACAGGACATCTACAAGACCTTCTTCACGGCTGCTGCAACTAACCCATCTCTTTGGGAAGGACCTACTTCCACTGGGGAATCCCGCTTACCAGTGACTATGCCCTCCTCTGCTGCCCGTCCTTATCCACTGACGCCTATATAACCGCCAGTCTTCTTGCCTTTGCTTCAGATTCTCCTCCACCACGATGCTGTGAACACTTACTCCAAGGCTGAGGGACTGATTACCTCATCTTTTATATATTGTTCTACTGTCTTCCTATAATGTCCTAGAATCTGTATTGATAAAGCCACTGGATGGCAAAACCTCTACAATAAAGATTTCCAGATGTTGCACATGTGTCTTAACTTTCATATTGTCGGTATTTTATACCTTTCTTGCACAGACCAATGTTGTTGCCAATGGGTGTGAAGGTGGGTAGCAATTACAGCAAGTCTGGGAATGGAACACCTATGCTATATGAAACTGGGAGGTTATGTACTGCTGACTGCACAGCAATGTCTGCCTGTTCACTGCCCTGTATGTCAACATGACCAGGGACCCCCCCCCAAAAGAAATATCTTAGTGCTTGCTAGAGATACAGCATAGCCAAACTTGGACACAAAGAACCTGAGGATGAGGCATATCAAATGTTTTTATAGCCTGTAAAGCACTAAGGGAGTCTGCAATGACCACAAATGGTGGCACAGGCATAGTTGCAATAGGGATGTGCTACAAGAATGGCATACTATTCAGCCGTAAAAATGCTATCTCTGAGGATAATAAATGCCCTCGCACAATGCTGTACAGAAACAATGCTGCGAATTTGACACAATCAAAAGACTTGGAACCATCGGTGTACAGTGCGATGGCATGAGAATGAGACAAAGTGGCTAAGAAACAGAGAGCGAGAAGCCACCATAGGCAGTTGGGCTTTTGCACATGGAGTAGGGAGTAGGGAAAAGTGAGATGCTACATGAACATAGAAAGGTGGTAACTGAAGAGAAGACAAGAGCGAATGTAGGCAAATAGAAAAAGGATGGAGTAAACGGGTGACAAATAAAGAATGTCTACTAACATCAGTGACTATCCTATAGGAAGGATTGCAGAGGTCATGAGAGCAAACATAATACCGAAGGCAATGAGCATCACGGCGATCAGTCAAGGATGGAATATTCGCCTCTGCATAGAGGCTCTCAACCAATGAAGAGCGAAAAGCACCGAGGCATAAATGTAATCCCTGGTGATGGATGGGTTTAAGGCTATAAAGAGTTGCAGGAGAGGCTGCTGAATGTATCTGGTCGCCATAATCAAGTTTCGATAAAATTTGGGCTAAATGTAGTCGAAGGAGAGTTCTATGTTCAGCTCCCTATAAAAGATAAGCAAGGGTTTTAGGGAGGTTCAGCTGGCTATGACAAGTTCCCCTCAGAGAGGTAATATGAGGTTTCCAGGATAACTGATGGTCAAACAGAAGGCCGAGAAACCTGACCATATCATGTTCAGGGATATGCGAGCCACATAGATACAATGGATGATCAGAGATGACAGAACGTCTAGTGAAAGTAATTTGGCGAGTTTTAGTACTGGAAAATTTAAGCCCATGAGTAGTGGTCCAATTGGAAACACGGCTGACCGGATGCTGGAGAGAAACTGCAATGAGCTATAGCAAAGTCATTAACATAGTGATGACCAAATATTAGATGGAAGAATAGATGCTAGATCATTTATAGCAAGGAGAAAAAGTGTTGTTCTCAGAATGCATCTCTGGGGGGCACCTTCAGCTTGGACAAAGTCCGGGGAAAGCATATTATTAGCCCAAACATGGAAATATCTCCCAGTTGAGAAATTCTTAATGAAATGTGGTACATTGCTTTGGAGGCCTAAGGAGTGAGCCTGGGACAAGATGTTATACCTCCAAGTTGTGTTATATGCCTTCTCAAGGCCAAAAAAGATGGTTATTGGCAGAGGCATTACAAACATACATATCCAAGTGTAGTAAAGGGCCAATGGTAGAAGGGCCCTTATGAAAGCCATATTGACTAGTGGAGAGACTATTGTGTGTCTCTAAATACCACATCAAATGTCTGTTTACCAGATGTTCCATCACCTCGCAAACTGCACTGGGATGATAGTGGGGGGTATCATATCTCGTAGTACCCAGTTTACAGAAAGGGAGAGCAATGACAGATTTCCACAGCTGGGGAAGAACTCCTTGTGACCAAATAAGATTAACAAGTCATAAGAGGGCAGTAAGGTCTGACCGATGTAAATGCTGTAGCATATGAATATGAATGCTGTCAGGCCCAGCTGCCAATGATCAGCAAGCGGAGTGTGTTGACTCCAGTTCCAGAAGAGTAAAAGGCACATTATAAGATTCTTCTTTGATAGAAGAAAAGTTTAAGGGCTCTAACTCTCTGGCAGACTTGGAGGAGATGGAGCCCCTGAGAGATATGAACAAGATGATTACCAATTTCGGTGGCAATGTCAAGAGCATTTTCTATAGCGACACTGGCAACCCGAAGAATGGGAGCCGGGTTGGGAGAGTACTTACCACTCAGCTTCCATACTTTTTTCCAGACTGCACTCATACAGGAAACAGAAGTGATGGTAGAAACATAATCCCACCAGCAAGTGCATTTATCATCATGAATGACAAGGCAGGTGACTGCTCTCTTCTGCTTAAAATAAAGGAGTCACTCTTTGGTTCTCTTGTACCAGTACCTGCCCAATGCAGTGCATTTCAAGCATATTGCTCATTCACAAGCAGGAGACTACCAAGGTACGCACCTGTGAGAACGCCTACCCGAGGTTTGGGGTATAGAATGTGAAGCTGCAGTTAAAACCGAGGTCGAGAAGAGGTGTAAAAGTTCACCAATGGAGGACGAAGAAGGGACCTCATTAAAAGCAGTTTGATGCAAGTAAAGGTCCCAATTTGCTCGGTCAAATTGTTAGCGTGGACTATGAGGAGGTGGTGAATATGAAGGAGAAGGAAGGACGATTGGAAAATGATCACTGTCATGCAAGTCCGGGAGGACAGACCAGGTAAAGTCTAGAACAGTTGAGGAAGAGATTGATGCAAGAGAGAAAATGAGTTCGAGGATCAAAATGGATGAGAGTACCTGTATTTAAAACATGGAGGGGGAGAGAAGCGAGAAAAGCTTCCAACTGAATACAGCGGGAGTTACAGTGAAACCCCCCAAGAAGGATTTTTGCATTAACATAAATGAAAAAATATATCTTTAAATGTATAAGAGAAAATTTTATTAGACTTATTTTTAAACGAGTTCCTGCTAACTGACCAGTTTAACCTATTAGGCACATTAAATATATGTACAATAAGATCACAGTAAACAGGCGATATCACAATACGGAGAACAGCCACTGTGAAAAGATAGTGAAATTCCAAGCGTTTTCGTAACTTCCGCAAACAGGCGCGCATACACAGTGTGCTCATATGATAATGGAGTGTTTGCTCACGGTGTGTGTATAGTGTAGTGTATAGTGCATAGTATGTGCTTAGCATGTGCATGGTATGCGCATAGCATGTGTAGGGTACAGCAGTGTGTCATTTATAGTGGGAGGCTGTGCACAGAGCATAGTGATATATAGTGACATGTCGTGGGAGGCAGTGAGTGCCCTACTCCATCGGACCTACCTCATTCATCACACATCCTCCACACCTCCCTCTCCTCCACCACCCACCATAAGGATGGGAGACCCTTCTTCTCCCTCACCAACAGCATGAACCGCATGCGGCAAGTGCCATGTGCCATTTTCCCTTCAGCCTGAGCTTACCACACAGTTTGAGGTATGGCAGATGATGCAGCCAGCCAGCCACAAAACCAGGGAGATAGTGCACCCAACAATGAAAGAAGAGGCACATGTCAGGTGTGTAGAGAGTTTCGAGCACTCAGCAATTACAAGTGACGACACTGTTGCTCCCAAAGATGAGACCACAGCCCAAGCACTAAGAGACAAGCATCCAACAAGGGACACCATAGTCATCAACAACCACCCTGAAGAAGACCCATCACTGAACAAATAATTTTGCCTGAATCAGAAGTTTATAAGGTGATAGTGTCATTTCCAGCAGGATCTGCAGGAGGTTACACTGGAATTCGACCACAACACCTCAAAGAGATGGTAAAGCCAGTACTCGGTGCATCTGCATCAACTCTTCTCACCGAGTTAACAACTTTCGTCAACAACTGCCTGGCTGGGCGAATCCCAGAAGAAATTAAACCTTTCTTTTTCGGAGCCTCATTATGTGCTTTGAAGAAGGCGGCTGGGGAAATCAGGCCCACTGCTGTTGGTAACACTCTTTGCCGTCTTGTTGCCAAAGCAGCAGTAAGAAATATTCGCCTAGAAGCTGCCAGTTTACTCCAGCCACACCAACTGGGCTTTGGGGTCTCTCAAGGCAGTGAAGCCGCAGCTCATACGGCAAGGGCCTACATCAGGGACCTACCAGAAGATAAGGCCATAGTCAAACTTCATGTAAGAAATGCCTTTAATGCAGTGAAGAGAGATGTGGTTTTGCCAGCCATCTGGGATCGATTCCCCAGTCTTTTTCCCTTCATTTCAGCTAGCTACAGCAAACCCTCAATTCTTTTGTTTGGCAGACATGAAATTCTCTCATCAGAGGGTGTTCAGCAGGGTGATCCACTCGCTCCACTTCTCTTCTGCTAGGCAGTAAGAGAGCTAACTTCTAGCCTATGCAGTGAGCTCAGCATCTGGTACCTGGATGATGGCACTCTGGCAGGTACTGAAGAGTCCCTGTTAGAGGACCTACAACTGGTGAAAACACAGGGAGAAGCCTTGGGACTCATCCTCAATCCCTCCAAGTATGAAATCACAACAAACCAGGAAATAATCAATGCTGTGTGAACAATCCTCCTGGAAGTCTCTACTACCACTCCATCCAACAGTGCCCTCTTGGGAACATTGTTGGGTCACCAGGCCATCGACACCGTCCTCAAGGACAAACTGAATGACCTGAAGAGAATGGAGGAGGGAATAAGCAATCTCGATGCCCATAATGCCCTGTATCTCCTCACAAGGTGTCTTACTATGCCAAGACTCACTTCCTGAGGTACACACCCTCCTTTGGGTGAATATGATGCACACCTGAGATCAACCTTTAAGAAGGCACTGGACCTGTCACTAGAAGATCAGCAATGGGATCAGGCAACCCTCCCAGTGTGACTGGGAGGTATAGGAGTACACAAAGCAATGCAGGTAGCTTTACCTGCATTTCAGTCCTTGTGTTTGGCTTCCAGTGGATTAGTCAAGAAGATCATCCCCTTGAGAGACACGGTAGGAGCTGAAGAGGCCTTGTGGTGGGACATCCTTGCAGACTCCTCCAGCAGACCAGCTCCTCCCAAAGAGCATGAACAGTCCCACTGGGACAAACCGATCATGGAAAAAAATCACCAACACAGTGCTCACCAATGCTTCAGGAAAGGACAAAGCTCCTCTCCTAGCGGTAAAGGCACCATACTCAGATTTCCTTTTAGCTGTTCCCAATTCCTCCCTGGGCATTCGACTCGACCCACAAGCCATTCGGATTAGTGTTGCTCTTTGCCTAGCCACCCCCATCCTCACTGAACATAGGTGTATTTGAGGCAGGGCAACGGCTGATCAATTTGGACTTCACGGTCTCGTGTGTGTCACATCAGAAAGGAAGTATGCCAGGCATGTGGAAGTGCATCATCATAAAGAGAAGCCTCGCCACAGCCCAGCTCAATGGAAAACCCAAGTGCAGATGTCTGATGGAAGTCAAAAGCGTCCTGATGGAGCCACTATGCTACCCTGGAAGGATGGAAAGCAGACTGCCTGGGACTACACCTGTACCGCTACACTGGCAGACAACTACTTGCCATACTCTGTAGCTGAAGGGGGTGGAGCAGCCAGCCACAGGAAGACGCAGAAGACCCGCAGATATGAAGACCTTCCCCCCTGCTATAACTTCATCCCAATAGGGTCAGAGACCCTTGAAGCATGGGGCAAGTTTGCTCAAAGTTCCTCAAAGAGCTGGGTGAAAAACTCATCATAGAAACCAAGGACCACAGGGCAGCCAACTTCCTCTTTCAGAGACTCAGTGTTGCGTTCCAGAGGGCAAATGCCTACAGCATTCTGGGCATGGAGCCCAATACCGGGGAGCTGGATAAAGTATTCCAGATGTAGCTCTGAGTTATCTATGTTGTTTTACACTCTACTGTATTTTTGTCAATGTATTTTGTCTTTAAATAAAGTATATATAAAATACAGGGGGTGGTAGGAAAAAATTCTCAAACAGCTTCAGGGAGAACCTTGAGTTTTCCCTGAAACAAGTCTATTCTTTTCTCTGAGGAAGAGGGTCCCCAGGACAGTCCCAGAGGTGGTACCTCCCTATATTTAATAATATATGGAGATGGGTTCCATCTGTACTCTATGGAGATGGGTTCCATCTATACTCTATGGAGATGGGTTCCATCTATACTCTATGGAGATGGGTTCCATCTATACTCTATGGAGATGGGTTCCATCTATACTCTATGGAGATGGGTTCCATCTATACTCTATGGAGATGGGTTCCATCTATACTCTATGGAGATGGGTTCCATCTATACTCTATGGAGATGGGTTCCATCTATACTCTATGGAGATGGGTTCCATCTATACTCTATGGAGATGGGTTCCATCTATACTCTATGGAGATGGGTTCCATCTATACTCTATGGAGATGGGTTCCATCTATACTCTATGGAGATGGGTTCCATCTATACTCTATGGAGATGGGTTCCATCTATACTCTATGGAGATGGGTTCCATCTATACTCTATGGAGATGGGTTCCATCTATACTCTATGGAGATGGGTTCCATCTATACTCTATGGAGATGGGTTCCATCCATACTCTATGGAGATGGGTTCCATCCATACTCTATGGAGATGGGTTCCATCTATACTCTCAGTAGTAGTACCAGTTCCTAGTAACCAGTTACCAGTAACCAGTGTACCAGTAGATGACTCGCTACCAACCGTCTCTGCGTGAATCACTGTCTGTATTCATATTGCTGCTGACCACAGCAGTATTTCAAACACCCCCTTACATATGGGTACTGGGGTTAGTCAGTGAGCAAGGAGGCAGGTCACCGGCTGTTTGGCGCTTCCCACACTATCCGTAATATACGTACTACAAGCCTACGTGAGTATTTCTTTACCCTATCTATCATGTGGGAGTTCGATACGTGGATTAGGTAAGAAATACTCACGTAGGCTGTTATTACGTATAATTGCAGTTATGTGGACAGAGCCCTTGCCAGCCGTACCTATCTCACTCGCTCCTCTCGTAATACTGACTGGCCACCCACAGTACCCTATGTGAGGGGGGCCTTTGATACTGCTGAGGTCAGCACAATATGAATTCAGATAGTGACTCAGGCAGAGACGGTTGGTCGTTGAGTCAACGGTACACTGGTTACTACTACTGAGATATCCACGTGTTCGAACCCCACATGACAAATGGTGGCAACGGTGTGGGAGCGTGGATTTAAGCTTTTTTAAGGGTATTTCAAGACGTTAGAAGACTGTGAGTAGCCGGCGGGTCAAAAGGTGAACCGTCTCACCCATCTCCAGTTACTCGCTCCCCTCACAACCTCCACCCTGTAGCCTGCAAGCCTGTTGCAGCCGTTTCAAGCTTCCTGGCTTAGTCGTGTGCTAATTGCTTCAATCTCTGAGGGGTTGACCCGGATTTTGCAATTAAGCCAGTCAGTAAGCCAGACTGTGGAAGTGAACGCCAGTCAGCCTATCATCCAGCCTGTCTCCTGTCATCCACCTGCTCCTTCATGCTGTGTGCATCGTTACACATCTTCCAGTCAGCCATTCTCGTGGGTTAAGCCAGTCAGCCAACCCAGCTTCTAACCCAGCTGAGAGAGAGAAGTAAGCCACGCAAGTTCCTCTGAAGTATTGTCTCATATATCGCCATTTGGATGATGCTAAGAGTGGTCTTCACCATCCCTGTGGCATAGAGTGGCTTATCAAGCCACCTTCGTGGGTAGTGAGTGGAGTGCGCGCCAGTGAGCGCCAGCGAGAGTCACTCCCACCACCACCCGCCACTCTACTCACACCACCACCACCACCACCACCACCAGCCACACACCTCATCTACCTGTGGTTGTTTGCACCCTTGTACCGGGTCCTAATACTGTTTTGGCTCACATAATTGGTCAAGAGATTGTAGCTGAGCACCAACGATAAAGCCAGTTATGTGAGTTCACCTAGAAAGCGCATTTCTTCCGACAACAGTGAGTGTAGGAGGCGTCAGTCATCACCGCGAAGGACAACCTTCGACAACCTACCCTCGTCACCATCACCGTCGACTACTCCAGACTCCAGTGATAATTGTCTGTTTAGAGACATTTTTCTTGCATTTAAAGACATTTGCGTGTGTGAGACATTTATAGTGAATTTCTTGTGTACTCTAAGCCTTGTGTTTTCAGTGTAGACTCAGTGTTTCTTTGACTCTTTTTTTTTTTGCAATATTTTTCAGTGTTATTCGCTCATCTCATATTTTTTTTATCTGTGTTTTTTTTTTTTTATGCTACTCTCTGTCTGTAGTAAGTATTATTGTGTAGTGTACCAGTCAGTCACTCCGTGTGAAGTGATTCATTTTTTTTTCTTGTATTCTTTCAGCATTGTATTCTCCAGTATTTGTCACTGTAGTTCATGCAGTGATATTCACCCCAGTATACCAAATTATCCATTTATTTCTATGTGTACCTTTTTCTCGTATGCCAGCAGTGTCTCATTCCCTGAATTTTTTCGCAGACTGTGTACCATTATTTTTTGCCAGCAAATTTTTGTCGTATCAGTCACAGCAAGATTTTGTTGTAAGAATATACAAAATAATGAATACGTGATTAAGTGTTGTGTGCCCCGCCACTTGTAAGTGTTGTGTGCCCCGCCACTTGTAAGTGTTACACTTCCCGTTTGTTTCTTGTTTTATTTTATTCATATTTTTCATATTTCTTTGAACAAATTCACTCTTAGAGTAATTTCAATTTCTTTTTAACGTTAAGTGTTTTCTTTACTCTGTTTGAGTAAATTGTTTTGTCTAATTTACAATTAAGAGTTAAAGTGTTCAATCAGTTTTTCTTCATATTTTTATTTTATTATTTAACCTGAGTTTTCCCAGTGTAACTTTATTACTGCATTGATTATTTCTACACCTTATTTTGTTGCACTTGTTCTGCAGTGAATTATTTTCTTTTATTGATATTTTTATGCATTATTATTCTCAGTTTATTATTGCATCTTGTTTTTCATTTTATTAATTTCCTGATGTTGTCTTTGCATTATATTTTAATTTTGTTTATACATTCTTAGAAAATATTTAAATTTTCCAGTTATCTCTCTTTGCATACAATTTAGTAATTTTATTTTATACTTTTTACATTGATTTCAAATTTTATTAGTTAATTCCTTTATTAGCAAGAGTAAAGACAGCTCATTTTGCATTTAATTCAGTCTCCAGTAATATTTTTACTTGTAAATTTCAATGGTTTTTTTTTTATCTTGGCCAGCAGTCCTTTACATTGAGTTGTCCTTCCTCTTGCAGTGTATCTTAGACATTTTTTATTACTTATGCAGAATTGTTAAGCATTTTCTTCCACTTAAGCTTACTGTGTCATTTCTCTATTTTTTTTTTTTTGCCTTATGCCCTTGAGTAAGTTCCCTGAGATCATGTCCCAGTCACTTTTGAGTGTTCACTTAGTGTATCATGCCAGTCAAAGTCAATATGAATCAGTCCACAGTACCAACATTCCCTTACTGACTGAAAGACAATACCTAGCCCTTGAGCAATGTGTTTGTTCTCACAGCTTGTATCTGAGATTTGTTAAAGTGCTGTGAAATGTGAAGTTCAGATTAAGTTCCTATAGATCCGTGAATTACTTATTAACGTAGCCGAGCGGTCAGGCACTAGTAATACTGTCACTCCTGTCTGGACTCCAGCCACAATATCATGCACGCAGGATAGTGCGACTACTATCCTTGCGATGGCGACTTGTTCAAGTATTCGTTCCTTCCCAGGGGACGCTTTGAGAAGAACTTTACTTGCAACGAGTTATACCATCTCTTGCTGATGCCACAAGCCGTTGCAGAAAGACGTTTCTGTGGCTAGTGTGCTCACTTGAGTGTTGTTGGTGTCCCTTGTGTTTCAGATTGTGATCCCATCCTAGTTGACAGTAATCAGTGCATTGTAAGAAGTTATTTCTCGAGTAACTTCCACGTTGTTAACGTTTGTAAGTGAAGTTTATAGCTGATACCTTGTGTCACTGTGTGCGACTCAGATTGAATATCAGCATTGTTCACCGTGTTCATTTATTTTCTCCTGTGCTTGCAGTTTGAGATAGTAGATTCGTTCTCCCTTGCTCATATTGCGTGTTATAGCGTTAATTTTTTTCAACCGGGGGGAGTCATCCACTCCACCGAGTTTGTTCATTCCTCCAGTAAGAAAGAACCGATCCCTTGTGTTCTGGTGATTCGATTCCTGCTCCAGGAAGATCTTATTCTTACTGTGAAGCCACCAGCACCCATCAGTGACTTTGTCATGAACCAAGAATTACTGTATCGAACAGCCGAGTTGGGTACTCCTAGCAGAAGAGTATACCAGTTAGTAATTCCACAGTCACTAGTGAATGTAGCCTTACAGCTAGTTCACGATGTACCAGGTGTTGCACACCCTGGTATGGATCATTCAGTAAAACAAGCCAGATTGAAATACTTTTGGCCTCGTATGGCAACTGATATTTCTGAGTATGTTAAGAAATGTAGTGTCTGCATGCAACATAAAGGTAATGCTAATGGCCCTAATCCAATCCAAGTGTATCCAACTACTAGCAAACCGTGGGAAAGAGTTGCGCTAGATTTGTTAACTAATTTCCAATGTTCCCTCCAAGGCAACAAACATCTGTGTGTTATGGTAGACCATTTCACCAGATATTGTGAGTTAGTTCCTATTGCAGATAAGACTGCCGAGACGGTAGCTAAAGCGTTTAAAGAACGCATTATCTGCAGGCATACCACCCCTAAGTCCCTAGTAACAGATAATGGAGGTGAATTCTGTAATGAGATTCTTGAAAATTTGTGTACCTTGTACAAGATCTCTAAATCCACCATTGTTCCTCATCATCCTGCCAGCAATGGGTTAGCAGAACGAACCAATAAGAAAGTACTTGATGTCTTGAGAGCCACTATCAATCCCAACAGTGAAACTTGGGATGAAGTTATACCTGATGTGCAGTGTGCTATAAATTCTGCTTACAATGTTTCTATAGGTGACACTCCACATTATGCATTGTATGGTGTAGATAAACGTTTGCCTTATGAGTTGTTATATTCTAATCCGAAACCAAATTATAACCCTGATGATTTCATAGCAACTCGTACCAGCTTAGCTCAAAGTGTTTTTAGAAGAATCCGTGAAACACTTCATAAATCAACAGCAGAATTTACAAGAGTTGCAAACACTCGAGCAAAGCCATCCAAAATCAAAGTAGGTTCGAGAGTTATGCTGACTAACTTTAACAAAACGTCTGCAATGCCAAAGCTTGATCAAAAGTTTGTTGGTCCTTATCGAGTAGTTGAACATCTCACTGGTAATAAGTATAAGGTTAGAGAAATTAGTACTGGTCAGTATAAAGAATCGCATTTAGATCATATGAAGTTAGTATGTAATGACAATGATGTTCCAACCCAGACTAATGTGACAGACTCTGACAATCCTCCTGATCCTGTACTCTCTTCCTCTGATACTCACTCAGACGATCAACCTGAATGCCGTTATTCCCTACGTACACGACAGGTATTGAGAAATCCTCAAGTATCATTTGTAACTACCAATTCAGATTTGCCTCAAATACAGCATGAGTTAGCCAGTGCTACAGAGTTTGATCCTCCCAGAGATGACACCCATTCTGCATATGTCAATCTCACCCTAGCAGAGTTGGGGTTAAATGTAAATAACCTGTATAGATGAATAATTACAGTATCAACTTATCAGTATTCTAGAATTTTTTTTTTTGTGTTCACGTTCTCTCCGAATTCTGAGAGTTAACAGTCTAGATTTGAGCGCACCGAATCTGCCTTTCTGTTAAACACTTCTTTCTTTGTATATATTCCTTCCTCAGAATCCGTAGATCACATGAATACAGATCGATCGATCAAATTTTTTTTTTATCACTTCTATTGTGTAATCTCAACGTTGAGTTTCATTCGATGAGTTTTCGTTGAGTTTCATTCGAGTTTTCGTTGAGTTTCATTTGATGAGTTGTGCTATATTATACCTTGTATTGCTTTACAGTTTCAGTTACATAAGCTTCCATTCCACTGTTCTACTTATGTATGTTATAATGTTCAATTGTTGTGTACTTTGACATTGTATAGAATCAGCCCAAGCCGTATACCTGCCATCTCTAGTTAGCGTCGTTAGCGTCGCCGAGCTCTCAGTAGTAGTACCAGTTCCTAGTAACCAGTTACCAGTAACCAGTGTACCAGTAGATGACTCACTACCAATCATCTCTGCATGAATCACTGTCTGTATTCATATTGCTGCTGACCACAGCAGTATTTCAAACACCCCCTCACATATGGGTACTGGGGTTAGTCAGTCTTACGAGAGAGAGCAAGGAAGCAGGTCACCGGCTGTTTGGCGCTTCCCACACTATCCGTAATATACGTACTACCAGCCTACACGAGTATTTCTTTACCCTATCCACGTGTTCGAACCCCACATGATAATACTCTTACGTGATATTTAATCAACACTGCGACTAGCTGAGGACTCGAGCTGAGGACTCGCCATGAGGCCCGCCTCATGGCGAGCAAAAATCACATGACGCTCTAACCCACAGGATCGCCCAACCCTACAAGAATCATGCACCCAGCAGAGCTAGGTGTTTTACCGTGATCTGAGGACATACGATGGACTGGGTGCCTCAGAGCTAATTTCTACTCCCCATTTAGTGTACTAGCGTCCACAACCAGTGTATTATTGTAACCACGGATGAGTGGTTTTTAATCAACAACAACTAGCTAGAGCGTCATGTCGCTCAACATGAGGTGGGCCAAAACGACACGGGTTCGAGTCCTCGGCTAGTCGCAGTGTTCTTAATTATATATATATATATATATATATATATATATATATATATATATATATATATATATATATATATATATATATATATATATATATATATATATATATATATATATATATATATATATATATATATATATATATATATATATATATATATATATATATATATTTATATATAGGGGGGAGGCGAGTTCAGATGCAAATAATGTGTGCTCGGTGCTTCTCCTTCTCTTTTTAGTCTGCTGATGTCTGTTGTTTGCAGGTTGATAGTGTTGTTAGTCCTCGGGTATGTACTGAAGATGGGAAATGTGGGGGAAGAGAAAAGAAGAAAGTTAAAATAAATAAGGGAAATGAAAGAGAGAGACTGGGATTTACCTCACCTATAAAACTCTCATCTAGTGAACGCACGTTCAACAAGCGTAACGAATCGACAGTGGTCTCCCCCCCTAATGTATTTGTCATTGCCACATTTATTAATATTAATTTATTACCTCGACACATATCGAATATATATTTCTGAATTTCACCAAGGAAAATTGTACCGCTTGTTCCCGTACCATTTGTACCGTCACGACCACCTGATCACTTGCCTGTAGTGGCTACGTTTACTGCACGTTCATCACAACGTTTACGATTATCTCAAGATATTACTTCTGTCTTATTTAGCCAATTAGGCGAGAGTTAAATTATTTTTCTCTCTGTTCAAGACATTTTTCCTGGGCATAAAAAATGTTCGAGACTTTCTTGCATGTCTTCTTCCTATTCATTATTTTCTCCCTATTATATTTCTTCTCTGTTTATTCTCATTCGTGTCTCCACAGCTTACAGAAATACATTCATCCATAATTAAATCAAATTTTATATATATATATATATATATATATATATATATATATATATATATATATATATATATATATATATATATATATATATATATATATATATGTCGTGCCGAATATGTAAAACTGGTTAATTAGCAAGAACTCATTTAAAATTAAGACCTTTCTAAAATTTTCTCTTAAAGATATATTCTTTTCATTAATGTTAATGTAAAAAATTTTAATTTTGCTCCAAAAGAATCTTAGAAAACTTACCTAACCTTATTATAACAAGCGCAATTTAATTTAGCCTAACCCAACTAAATATATTTTAGATTTGTTTACAATAATTTAATACTAAACAAACACAGTGAAATATATTTTTTTCGTTAGGTTCACAATGATTTTGGCGAAATTATTGCATACACAAATTTTCACTTGTCCTATATGGCAAGATGAACGTTGCTATTTAAGCCAAGATCGCAAGTTCTGCCTATTCGGCACGACATATATATATATATATATATATATATATATATATATATATATATATATATATATATATATATATATATATACTACACACAGAAATGGGTTAATTTTAAGTGACGGGTCATCTGTCACCGGGACAGGGTAGACAGTGGAGGAAAATACGTCACCATCACTCGGTCTTTAGTTGTTTTTCCGGAGAGAGAAACCATCACGAGCTTGTGGTGACCCGATGAACCATCACGTCCACAGTCAACTTTCTGGGAGTGGACGTCTAGTCCCGCCCCACTGAAGAGGACCCCTCGCTTCATATCCCTAGAACTCTCATCCCAAGCTTCATACCCCTAGAACTCTCATCCCAAGCTTCATACCCCTAGAACTCTCATCCCAAGCTTCATACCCCTAGAACTCTCATCCCAAGCTTCATACCCCTAGAACTCTCATCCCAAGCTTCATACCCCTAGAACTCTCATCCCAAGCTTCATACCCCTAGAACTCTGAATCCACTAGTGGGTTCCACACCCCTATTGTAAGCTCTTGAAACTGCTGAAGGATATTTGTTTACGAGAGCAGTTAATTCCGGCCTCCTTGCCGTGGTCTGGGATTCTCATGTCAAAGGATGCGTCTTAGTTACCATAAGACAATAGGAAGTTGAGAGGCCTATTTAAGGCCTAGGAAGGATTGTAGAGACTTGATTTAAGTTTACTTAGGTACAGGTACATAATGATCATATTGTAAGCTAACTAGGATAGCCTAAAAGAGTCAGAGAGACTTATTTCCACTAGGGAACTATGGTGTAGAGAGCTTCCATGAAGGCTCTGGACTCTATGGTAAACTGGTAAGACATGTGCAGCAGTTAGGTATATTCCGAAACGTTTCGCCTACATAGTAGGCTTCTTTAGTCGAGTACAGAGGAGGCATTAGAAGCAGTGGAGATGTAAAGACCATATAATCAGTCCGTCACCCTCGAAGTCGCAGTTTGGAGGTGGTTAGTCCCTCAGCCTGGAGAAGACCTCTGCTCCAGAGTCTGACAGATGGATTCATCTCAGATATCTTACCGAGAAATCCCCCCCTTTCCCAGTGAAAAAAGTGCTCTATATACCAGTGGTTCTTAATTATGGGTAGCTGTATCCTCCTGGGGGATACAGGTCCCCCTGGTTAAGAACCACAGGCATCCCTGGGGGATAACCATAACTGGATGAGACTGATGAACACTATCATCCAAGCTACTGGAACGAATACGGCCAATGCATTTATTTGCATAAAGCCCGCTACCAGCCCACTGCCCACTCAAAATCCACCACCAGCCCACTGCCCACTCAAAATCCACCACCAGCCCACTGCCCACTCAAAATCCACCACCAGCCCACTGCCCACTCAAAACCTACCACCAGCCCACTGCCCACTCAAAACCCACCACCAGCACATGGTCTAGATAGCAGAGGCCTTGGGAGTCCACACTGAAGCTATCTTCTTCTATCTAGATTAAAGACTATCGTAAGGAGAGTAAAGCACAGGGCTCTCTCCCCACCCTCCTCTCCCTCCGTGAACACACACAAAAAATAAACACCATACCTCGTTCAGAAATGGAACGCAAATATAAATCTTTGTGTTTGTCGGAAAAAATAAAACACTAAACAAGATACTAGAGAATTGTGAAGTGAAGGAGAATAATCAAGGGAACAGAACCAGAAGACAATAAACAAATGATCGATTAATGTAATATAAAGGTTGTGGGAAGCAATGATTAATGTCGACCCAGAGAGAGACAGTAAATAATGTTTGTTTAACCCAGCCGTAGCACGCAAGAGAAAGTCAGGAATGGTGAAGAATACGAATATTATGGAGAAACTGGAGAAAGTACTGCTGGAAGTTATCTTGAAACTGGAGAAAGTACTGCTGGAAGTTATCTTGAAACTGGAGAAAGTACTGCTGGAAGTTATCTTGGAACTGGAGAAAGTACTGCTGGAAGTTATCTCGAAACTGGAGAAAGTACTGCTGGAAGTTACCTTGAAACTGGAGAAAGTACTGCTGGAAGTTATCTTGAAACTGGAGAAAGTACTGCTGGAAGCCATCTTGAAACTGGAGAAAGTACTGCTGGAAGTTATCTTGGAACTGGAGAAAGTACTGCTGGAAGTTATCTTGAAACTGGAGAAAGTACTGCTGGAAGCCATCTTGAAACTGGAGAAAGTACTGCTGGAAGTTATCTTGGAACTGGAGAAAGTACTGCTGGAAGCTATCTTGAAACTGGAGAAAGTACTGCTGGAAGTTACCTTGAAACTGGAGAAAGTACTGCTGGAAATTATCTTGAAACTGGAGAAAGTACTGCTGGAAGTTATCTTGAAACTGGAGAAAGTACTGCTGGAAGTTATCTTGAAACTGGAGAAAGTACTGCTGGAAGTTATCTTGAAACTGGAGAAAGTACTGTTGGAAGTTATCTTGAAACTGGAGAAAGTACTGCTGGAAGCCATCTTGAAACTGGAGAAAGTACTGCTGGAAATTATCTTGAAACTGGAGAAAGTACTGTTGGAAGTTATCTTGAAACTGGAGAAAGTACTGCTGGAAGTTATCTTGGAACTGGAGAAAGTACTGCTGGAAGTTACCTTGAAACTGGAGAAAGTACTGCTGGAAATTATCTTGAAACTGGAGAAAGTACTGCTGGAATTTATCTTGAAACTGGAGAAAGTACTGCTGGAAGTTATCTTGAAACTGGAGAAAGTACTGCTGGAAGTTATCTTGAAACTGGAGAAAGTACTGCTGGAAGTTATCTTGAAACAAGAGAAAGTATTGCTGGAAGTTATCTTGAAACAAGAGAAAGTACTGCTGGGAGTTATATTGAAACAAGAGAAAGTACTGCTGGAAGTTATCTTGAAACTGGAGAAAGTACTGTTGGAAGTTATCTTGAAACTGGAGAAAGTACTGCTGGAAGTTATCTTGAAACTGGAGAAAGTACTGCTGGAAGTTATCTTGAAACTGGAGAAAGTACTGCTGGAAGTTATCTTGAAACTGGAGAAAGTACTGCTGGAAGCCATCTTGAAACTGGAGAAAGTACTGCTGGAAGTTATCTTGGAACTGGAGAAAGTACTGCTGGAAGTTATCTTGAAACTGGAGAAAGTACTGCTGGAAGTTATCTTGAAACTGGAGAAAGTACTGCTGGAAGCCATCTTGAAACTGGAGAAAGTACTGCTGGAAGTTATCTTGGAACTGGAGAAAGTACTGCTGGAAGTTATCTTGGAACTGGAGAAAGTACTGCTGGAAGTTATCTTGAAACTGGAGAAAGTACTGCTGGAAGCCATCTTGAAACTGGAGAAAGTACTGCTGGAAGTTATCTTGGAACTGGAGAAAGTACTGCTGGAAGTTATCTTGAAACTGGAGAAAGTACTGCTGGAAGTTATCTTGAAACTGGAGAAAGTACTGCTGGAAGCCATCTTGAAACTGGAGAAAGTACTGCTGGAAGTTATCTTGGAACTGGAGAAAGTACTGCTGGAAGTTATCTTGGAACTGGAGAAAGTACTGCTGGAAGTTATCTTGAAACTGGAGAAAGTACTGCTGGAAGCCATCTTGAAACTGGAGAAAGTACTGCTGGAAATTATCTTGAAACTGGAGAAAGTACTGCTGGAAGTTATCTTGAAACAAGAGAAAGTACTGCTGGAAGTTATCTTGAAACTGGAGAAAGTACTGCTGGAAGCCATCTTGAAACTGGAGAAAGTACTGCTGGAAGTTATCTTGGAACTGGAGAAAGTACTGCTGGAAGTTATCTTGAAACTGGAGAAAGTACTGCTGGAAGCCATCTTGAAACTGGAGAAAGTACTGCTGGAAATTATCTTGAAACTGGAGAAAGTACTGCTGGAAGTTATCTTGAAACAAGAGAAAGTACTGCTGGAAGTTATCTTGAAACAAGAGAAAGTACTGCTGGAAGTTATCTTGAAACTGGAGAAAGTACTGCTGGAAGCCATCTTGAAACTGGAGAAAGTACTGCTGGAAGTTATCTTGAAACTGGAGAAAGTACTGCTGGAAGCCATCTTGAAACTGGAGAAAGTACTGCTGGAAGCCATCTTGAAACTGGAGAAAGTACTGCTGGAAGCCATCTTGAAACTGGAGAAAGTACTGCTGGAAGTTATCTTGAAACTGGAGAAAGTACTGCTGGAAGCCATCTTGAAACTGGAGAAAGTACTGCTGGAAGCCATCTTGAAACTGGAGAAAGTACTGCTGGAAGTTATCTTGAAACTGGAGAAAGTACTGCTGGAAGCCATCTTGAAACTGGAGAAAGTACTGCTGGAAGTTATCTTGAAACTGGAGAAAGTACTGCTGGAAGCCATCTTGAAACTGGAGAAAGTACTGCTGGAAGCCATCTTGAAACTGGAGAAAGTACTGCTGGAAGCCATCTTGAAACTGGAGAAAGTACTGCTGGAAGCCATCTTGAAACAAGAGAAAGTATTGCTGGAAGTTATCTTGAAACAAGAGAAAGTACTGCTGGGAGTTATCTTGAAACAAGAGAAAGTACTGCTGGAAGTTATCTTGAAACTGGAGAAAGTACTGTTGGAAGTTATCTTGAAACTGGAGAAAGTACTGCTGGAAGTTATCTTGAAACTGGAGAAAGTACTGCTGGAAGTTATCTTGAAACTGGAGAAAGTACTGCTGGAAGTTATCTTGAAACTGGAGAAAGTACTGCTGGAAGCCATCTTGAAACTGGAGAAAGTACTGCTGGAAGTTATCTTGGAACTGGGGAAAGTACTGCTGGAAGTTATCTTGAAACTGGAGAAAGTACTGCTGGAAGTTATCTTGAAACTGGAGAAAGTACTGCCGGAAGCCATCTTGAAACTGGAGAAAGTACTGCTGGAAGTTATCTTGGAACTGGAGAAAGTACTGCTGGAAGTTATCTTGGAACTGGAGAAAGTACTGCTGGAAGTTATCTTGAAACTGGAGAAAGTACTGCTGGAAGCCATCTTGAAACTGGAGAAAGTACTGCTGGAAATTATCTTGAAACTGGAGAAAGTACTGCTGGAAGTTATCTTGAAACAAGAGAAAGTACTGCTAGAAGTTATCTTGAAACTGGAGAAAGTACTGCTGGAAGCCATCTTGAAACTGGAGAAAGTACTGCTGGAAGTTATCTTGGAACTGGAGAAAGTACTGCTGGAAGTTATCTTGAAACTGGAGAAAGTACTGCTGGAAGCCATCTTGAAACTGGAGAAAGTACTGCTGGAAATTATCTTGAAACTGGAGAAAGTACTGCTGGAAGTTATCTTGAAACAAGAGAAAGTACTGCTGGAAGTTATCTTGAAACAAGAGAAAGTACTGCTGGAAGTTATCTTGAAACTGGAGAAAGTACTGCTGGAAGCCATCTTGAAACTGGAGAAAGTACTGCTGGAAGTTATCTTGAAACTGGAGAAAGTACTGCTGGAAGCCATCTTGAAACTGGAGAAAGTACTGCTGGAAGCCATCTTGAAACTGGAGAAAGTACTGCTGGAAGCCATCTTGAAACTGGAGAAAGTACTGCTGGAAGTTATCTTGAAACTGGAGAAAGTACTGCTGGAAGCCATCTTGAAACTGGAGAAAGTACTGCTGGAAGCCATCTTGAAACTGGAGAAAGTACTGCTGGAAGTTATCTTGAAACTGGAGAAAGTACTGCTGGAAGCCATCTTGAAACTGGAGAAAGTACTGCTGGAAGTTATCTTGAAACTGGAGAAAGTACTGCTGGAAGCCATCTTGAAACTGGAGAAAGTACTGCTGGAAGTTATCTTGAAACTGGAGAAAGTACTGCTGGAAGTCATCTTGAAACTGGAGAAAGCACCGCTGGAAGTTATCTTGAAACTGGAGAAAGTACTGCTGGAAGTCATCTTGAAACTGGAGAAAGCACTGCTGGAAGTTATCTTGAAACTGGAGAAAGTACTGCTGGAAGCCATCTTGAAACTGGAGAAAGCACTGCTGGAAGTCATCTTGAAACTGGAGAAAGCACCGCTGGAAGTTATCTTGAAACTGGAGAAAGTACTGCTGGAAGTCATCTTGAAACTGGAGAAAGCACTGCTGGAAGCCATCTTGAAACTGGAGAAAGTACTGCTGGAAGTTATCTTGAAACTGGAGAAAGTACTGCTGGAAGCCATCTTGAAACTGGAGAAAGTACTGCTGGAAGTTATCTTGGAACTGGAGAAAGTACTGCTGGAAGTTATCTTGGAACTGGAGAAAGTACTGCTGGAAGTTATCTTGAAACTGGAGAAAGTACTGCTGGAAGCCATCTTGAAACTGGAGAAAGTACTGCTGGAAATTATCTTGAAACTGGAGAAAGTACTGCTGGAAGTTATCTTGAAACAAGAGAAAGTACTGCTGGAAGTTATCTTGAAACTGGAGAAAGTACTGCTGGAAGCCATCTTGAAACTGGAGAAAGTACTGCTGGAAGTTATCTTGGAACTGGAGAAAGTACTGCTGGAAGTTATCTTGAAACTGGAGAAAGTACTGCTGGAAGCCATCTTGAAACTGGAGAAAGTACTGCTGGAAATTATCTTGAAACTGGAGAAAGTAGTGCTGGAAGTTATCTTGAAACAAGAGAAAGTACTGCTGGAAGTTATCTTGAAACAAGAGAAAGTACTGCTGGAAGTTATCTTGAAACTGGAGAAAGTACTGCTGGAAGCCATCTTGAAACTGGAGAAAGTACTGCTGGAAGTTATCTTGAAACTGGAGAAAGTACTGCTGGAAGCCATCTTGAAACTGGAGAAAGTACTGCTGGAAGCCATCTTGAAACTGGAGAAAGTACTGCTGGAAGTTATCTTGAAACTGGAGAAAGTACTGCTGGAAGCCATCTTGAAACTGGAGAAAGTACTGCTGGAAGCCATCTTGAAACTGGAGAAAGTACTGCTGGAAGTTATCTTGAAACTGGAGAAAGTACTGCTGGAAGTCATCTTGAAACTGGAGAAAGTACTGCTGGAAGTTATCTTGAAACTGGAGAAAGTACTGCTGGAAGTTATCTTGAAACTGGAGAAAGTACTGCTGGAAGCCATCTTGAAACTGGAGAAAGTACTGCTGGAAGTTATCTTGAAACTGGAGAAAGTACTGCTGGAAGCCATCTTGAAACTGGAGAAAGTACTGCTGGAAGTTATCTTGAAACTGGAGAAAGTACTGCTGGAAGTTATCTTGAAACTGGAGAAAGCACTGCTGGAAGCCATCTTGAAACTGGAGAAAGTACTGCTGGAAGTTATCTTGGAACTGGAGAAAGTACTGCTGGAAGTTATCTTGAAACTGGAGAAAGTACTGCTGGAAGCCATCTTGAAACTGGAGAAAGTACTGCTGGAAGCCATCTTGAAACTGGAGAAAGTACTGCTGGAAGTCATCTTGAAACTGGAGAAAGTACTGCTGGAAGTTATCTTCATAAAAGAAAGGTATAGACGGAAGTCATCTCTCTCAGAGAGAATACAATAGAAGGAGCCATCTCTATAAAAGAGAGTATAGAAACAACCCATTTCCATTAAACAGAGTATAGATGGAACACATCTCCATAGAATATAGATGGAACCCATCTCCATAGAGTATAGATGGAACCCATCTCCATAGAGTATAGATGGAACCCATCTCCATAGAGTATAGATGGAACCCATCTCCATAGAGTATAGATGGAACCCATCTCCATAGAGTATAGATGGAACCCATCTCCATAGAGTATAGATGGAACCCATCTCCATAGAGTATAGATGGAACCCATCTCCATAGAGTATAGATGGAACCCATCTCCATAGAGTATAGATGGAACCCATCTCCATAGAGTATAGATGGAACCCATCTCCATAGAGTATAGATGGAACCCATCTCCATAGAGTATAGATGGAACCCATCTCCATAGAATATAGATGGAACCCATCTCCATAGAGTATAGATGGAACCCATCTCCATAGAATATAGATGGAACCCATCTCCATAAAATAAAAAAAATATAAGACTGAATCCTCTAACAGATTAGTTAGTACCCATTCTCTCTCTCTCTCTCTCTCTCTCTCTCTCTCTCTCTCTCTCTCTCTCTCTCTCTCTCTCTCTCTCTCTCTCTCATACACACACACACTAAAAAAAACTCACACGTACCCACTGTTTGGACACTAGCCAACACACTTGAGTTAAGAAAACTCTCCACACAACGCCAAAAAAACAGAAAGGAAAAAAATCATTCTCCAGCACATGAAGACTCTCAGAGACTCCTCCTCCTCTCCAACAGTTTCTCTCTCTCTCCCCCAACACCTGTAATCCCGTAGGTAGTCACGCCTAGACAAGATAAGTATCAGAATTCATCATATCACTTGTGTTTTGGTTTAAAAATCTGTGCGCGTCTACTGCCTCGTTTGTCAGTCACGGTTCCCTGTCACAATTATGTGATGGCGTTGGTGTGGTGAGGTAATGACGGGTGACTTGGGTCACCAGTGGTTATATCCAGTGGGGTTTGTACAGAATCTTATTTTATTTAGTAAGTTGTGTACACACGCAGTGCGCTGTTATACTAGTCTGCGTGACTGTGGAATAGTGGGAACACCTGGTGTGGGGAAAATGGCCTATCCTATGTGACAGTTACACTGTGGGAACACCCAGTGTGCTACTGTCCTATATGATAGTTACATTGTGGGTACACCCACAGTATACTACTGCCCTATATGATAGTTGCATTATGGGTACACCCACAGTATACTACTGCCCTATATGATAGTTGCATTATGGGTACACCCACAGTATACTACTGCCCTATATGATAGTTGCATTATGGGTACACCCACAGTATACTACTGCCCTATATGATAGTTGCATTATGGGTACACCCACAGTATACTACTGCCCTATATGATAGTTGCATTATGGGTACACCCACAGTATACTACTGCCCTATATGATAGTTGCATTATGGGTACACCCACAGTATACTACTGCCCTATATGATAGTTGCATTATGGGAACACCCACAGTATGCTACTGCCCTATATGATAGTTACATTATGGGTATACCCACAGTATACTACTGCCCTATATGATAGTTGCATTATGGGTACACCCACAGTATACTACTGCCCTATATGATAGTTGCATTATGGGTACACCCACAGTATACTACTGCCCTATATGATAGTTGTATTATGGGTACACCCACAGTATACTACTGCCCTATATGATAGTTGCATTATGGGTACACCCACAGTATACTACTGCCCTATATGATAGTTGCATTATGGGTACACCCACAGTATACTACTGCCCTATATGATAGTTGCATTATGGGTACACCCACAGTATACTACTGCCCTATATGATAGTTACATTATGGGTACACCCACAGTATACTACTGCCCTATATGATAGTTGCATTATGGGTACACCCACAGTATACTACTGCCCTATATGATAGTTGCATTATGGGCACACCCACAGTGTTCCTCCATTGCCACTTTGTTCCAGATTACAGCTGAGGCCCCTTGTTTACGGTATGTAAACACTGAAAATGATTTACGAGGTTTTATTTACGAAGACATGTTACAGACGTGTTTTATAACGAAAGCGGTTCGCTGAAATTTTCACCGTTTACTGCACTATGTAGAGGCTTATCGAATCATGTTGCTCTCTGTTCCGACCGTTATCAAGTCATGTATCAGTGCGTAGAGCTTTATCAACTCACGACATGACAAAAGCTCTACACAGAGCGAAACGTTGTCGCAACAAAAGCTCCTTCTCCAACCAGTGCCTCCTCTTCGGTACTCCCCTCAGAGCCCCATTTGTTACCATCGGCCCAGATTATACGCGTACCAACATATAATCTCTGTCATGGGCAACATGCAGGTCTCCCCACCCTTCTACCCTGCCACACAATACAGGGGACACCACATTTAGACTGTGACGAAAGCTTCCATTCAAAATTGACTTCACCATTGTATTTACCAGTCCGGCGCCGACAGTCATGAGACGTATATGGTCCACAATATTTGTCGAGGTCATTTGCATTCAATAATATAGGGGGATGGTAGTGCTATAAGCGTGTTGCAATGTGTGTTAAGATCCTGTGCTTTCTCAAGGAATTCTCGACCATTGGGGATATCAGGTTAAGCATTCAATTTTATCCGAGATTAGAGGTGCGAATTTTGCAGTTTATTTTATTTATATTCATGGGGTAACGCTAGATCACCAGGGGTCACACTGGAGCCAGGAGCTACAGTTCAGCATTTGTCGCAGAGGTCACACTTACCCAGCAGCGGAATGACAGAAAGAATTAGGTTTCAATCTAAGGAGGTACGTAACTTCAGTGAGTGCTAGCATGAGTACCAATCTCACGTGGGCTAGCTCAAGTACCCAACTTGCCTGTCCTTGATCAAGCACTCGTAACTACAGCTGAGGAACTATGTATATATATATATATATATATATATATATATATATATATATATATATATATATATATATATATATATATATATATATATACACACGGATGGGGGTACTAAGAGTCTATATGAGACAGTCGGTCTGTTAGGTTATAAGAACATAAGAACGAAGGAACACTGCAGCAGGCCTACTGGCCCATGCGAGGCAGGTCCAAGTCTCCTACCGGCTTAAGCCAATGCACCCAACCTAGTTATACACTGGTAAAGATACCTCAGCTAGCAAGCAGGTTTAAAACTGCCTCAATTTCCACAAAAACACTTTAAAATCAACACATCCATCTTTGCAGTTCACGCAAGATGCCCAGGGATAGGAGGGTATGTGTTGCTGGAGGAGGAGAGGGATACCACAGCAGCACCGTTCCTGTACCCGTCGGGATTGACAAATCATGGCAAGTGTGTGTGGTGGGCATGCCCAGGCGCCCTAACTGGATGCGACACCTCTGTCACCTTTGCATACAAAGGGGGGAGAGTGTAGTAGTGCATATTTAATGAAGGTTTGACAGATTTGAAGAGAGCCGGTGCAGCCTCCCTCGCCGCCCGTCTGACTTACCAATAGACAGGCCAGGTGACACTGCCCTCTCTCGACCTGTGATTTGCATGGTGTTCGGTGCGAGGTGGACTACTAAGGCCGTTCCTCAGATGGTCTGAGAGGCATTCTAGACCACTAAGACAGTTTCTAAGACGGTGTGAGGGGGTACTAGACTACTAGTGAAGTTCCTAAAATATTTTGAGAGGCATGAGGCTGCTAAGACAGTTTCTAAGATGGCGTGAGAGGCATTAGGCTGCTAAGACAGTTTCTAAGATGGCGTGAGAGGCATTAGGCTGCTAAGACAGTTTCTAAGATGGCGTGAGAGCCATTCTGGACCACTAAGACAGTTTCTAAGATGGCGTGAGAGCCATTCTGGACCACTAAGACAGTTTCTAAGACGGCGTGAGAGGCATTCTAGACCACTAAGACAGTTTCTAAGACGGTGTGAGGGGGTACTAGACTACTAATGAAGTTCCTAAAATATTTTGAGAGGCATTAGGCTAGCTGCTAAGACAGTTTCTAAGATGGCGTGAGAGGCATTTTAGACCACTAAAACAATTTCTAAGATGGTGTGAGGTGTACTCTAGACCGCTAAGGCAGTTTCTAGCTGCAAAAATACAGTCTAGCTTCCAGAGCCGTCGAAGCGCTTAAGTCTACGAAAGATGAAGACAAGAACAGACGGAGGCGAACAAGACGAAGAAACGAGAGAAAAAAAATCGTTAACCACAAGGTAATAACACTTAACGTTCACTATATAACAAAATATAACGTTCACTATTATATATATATATATATATATATATATATATATATATATATATATATATATATATATATATATATGAATAGTAATATTTGTACTCGGTATTGAGAGTAATTCAGACCTTCGTGTTTCATGTCTACTAAGTTAAGCTCTTCACCGTGAATAATTCAACCCACAATACCGTGGTTGGAACAATTCAGATAACCTACAATACCGTGGTTGGAACAATTCAGATAACCTACAATACCGTGGTTGGAACAATTCAGATAACCTACAATACCGTGGCTGGAACACGTCACAGAACCAATACTGTGGCTGGACAATTCTCAACCTACGATATAGTTGCTGGAACAATTCACAGCTAATCCACAATGCCATGCTGGAACAATTCACAGCTAATCCACAATGCCATGCTGGAACAATTCACAGCTAATCCACAATGCCATGCTGGAACAATTCACAAACAGGGGATATTATTATTATTATTATTATTATTAATTATTATTAATAATAATAGTAATCCTAAAATATGAACGAAAAGAGGCCAAACAATGAGGATTTACAGTAACATTTTGCTCTAGGCCTACACTGTATCATCCATTTCCCTTGAACTTTCGGGACGTTTCGGTCCTTTTTAAACGATTGTCAAGCCAACTCGGAATAATTCTGCTAGCGAAGTGTTTAAAAGAGTATACTGCACAGTGGACCAGTTCAGGAAAATAATGCTGGGGATTTGGAGGCGATATGTAAATAGGGCGAGTCTGGTGGCCCACAAACTCGCCTCCATGCGTCTTATCGTAAATCTGGTCGTGGCATCAAAGGTTACTGTGTATTTATCAAGTGTCTCTGACTGTCGCTACGGAGCACTCAACCTCCTGCTTCGACCTCTCTCTCTCTCTCTCTGTCTGTCTCTCTCTCTCTCTCTCATTCTCTTTCAGGCCAGTGGAGACCTGATCCTATAATTTCCTTTGTCTTGACGCAATTCTTCCTATGCCTATATATACACACACACACACACATATTATATATATATATATATATATATATATATATATATATATATATATATATATATATATATATTATATATATATATATATATATATATATATATATATATATATATATATATATATATATATATATATATATATATATATATATATATATACCCACAACAACCACAATCACAACACCCCTCCCCCCCCCACACACTTTCACAAGTCCCCTATACACAAAAAAATTAATCCCCGAGTAGGAACGGCGATGCTAGTCAACGCTAATCCACACACGGTCATTCCCGTCGGGAATCCCATTGTCAAAACAAGCGTAAATCAACCTAAGATGCAGGTGGGTAATGTCCTCCCAGCCACCGTCTCCGTCTGGGTAATCCTATTACCAGCCGACAATAGTTTAGTAACATGGGTTTAAACACCACTAATCACGCTTGCCGATCCTCCATTTTTACGTCGCTTTTAGCAGAATTGGATACATCAGCAGTGTGCTGGTGAAAAGCTCTTGATCCGAGGAACTGCAACTGTCTTTTTTAATCCACTACATCAAGCCAGATTCCCCTCACTTTCCTCATGCTATGACCCCAACGAATTTAGCGCTTCCCAATAACAAAAATACGAACAGTAACAATTAACAAAAAATAACTATGGCATACGAACAGTTATTCTAATTTTATTTAGAGGCTAATAATCTAATTTCAAAGTCCAGTACCATCTATCATTCCCCAGGATGCCACCCACAACAATCTACTAACGCCACGGTACCTATATAGCGCCAGGTGGACAGGGGCAGCAGGTGTATCGTCCGCTTTGTATTGTGTGTGCTAGAATACCCCCCCCCCTGGCTCGGTATCTATCAATAAAGGCGGGTCACAGTGCTTTACATTGCTCTAGTGAAGGTCACAGTGCTTTACATTGCTCAACAGTGCAGGTCACAGTGTTTTACACTGCTCAGCAGTGCAGGTCACAGTGATTTACACTGCAGGTCACAGTGCTTTACACTGCTCAACAGTGCAGGTCACAGTGCTTTAGACTGCTCAACAGTGCAGGTCACAGTGCTTTACACTGCTCAACAGTGCAGGTCACAGTGCTTTACACTGCTCAACAGTGCAGGTCACAGTGCTTTACACTGCTCAACAGTGCAGGTCACAGTGCTTTACATTGCTCAGCAGTGCAGGTCACAGTGCTTTACATTGCTCAACAGTGCAGGTCACAGTGCTTTACATTGCTCAACAGTGCAGGTCACAGTGCTTTACATTACTCAACAGTGCAGGTCACAGTGCTTTACACTGCTCAACAGTGCAAGTCACAGTGCTTTACACTGCTCAACAGCGCAGGTCACAGTGATTTACACTGCTCAACAGTGCAGGTCACAGTGCCTTACATTACTCAACAGTGCAGGTCACAGTGCTTTACATTGCTCAACAGTGCAGGTCACAGTGCTTTACACTGCTCAACAGTGCAGGTCACAGTGCTTTACATTGCTCAACAATGCAGGTCACAGTGCTTTACATTACTCAATAGTGCAGGTCACAGTGCTTTACATTACTCAACAGTGCAGGTCACAGTGCTTTACACTGCTCAACAGTGCAGGTCACAGTGCTTTAGACTGTTCAACAGTGCAGGTCACAGTGCTTTACACTGCTCAACAGTGCAGGTCACAGTGCTTTACACTGCTCAACAGCGCAGGTCACAGTGCTTTACACTGCTCAATAGTGCAGGTCACAGTGCTTTACACTGCTCAACAGTGCAGGTCACAGTGCTTTACACTGCTCAACAGTGCAGGTCACAGTGCTTTACACTGCTCAACAGTGCAGGTCACAGTGCTTTACACTGCTCAACAGTGCAGGTCACAGTGCTTTACACTGCTCAACAGTGCAGGTCACAGTCAACAGTGCAGGTCACAGTTTACACTGCTCAACAGTGCAGGTCACAGTGCTTTACACTGCTCAACAGTGCAGGTCACAGTGCTTTACACTGCTCAACAGTGCAGGTCACAGTGCTTTACACTGGTCAACAGTGCAGGTCACAATGCTTTACACTGGTGAACAGTGCAGGTCACAATGCTTTACACTGCTCAACAGTGCAGGTCACAGTGCTTTACACTGCTCAACAGTCAAGATAAACGCTACATAAAGCGCTTTTATTGAGAACGTTTCGCCCACACAGTGGGCTTCAAGTCACAAACACATCTGCTTGTCACCTGATTAAGCCCACTGTGTGGGCGAAACGTTGTCAATAAAGAATAGCATAATACCTCACTTGAAAAATTTCTCATCGTGTATATTTTATACCATTTATCCCATTTACATCTTGTTGTACAACGTACGTACGTGTACGTGTACGTGTACGTGTGTGTTTCATTATTGATTTTAGCTACAGCAGGCTACTAGAGTGATATAGATGGCGACACTGTTGTACAATATAATTTAGAGAATTAAAATGATTTAGGAGACAGAAAACGCTCGTATCAGAGTGGTTTAGATTCGTTTTACAAACCCACAAGGCTATTACAATCCCTGGTACAATGTACACTGTTGCAATCGTAATGACAGGCAGTAAAGATGGGCAGTATTCGTTTACATTTTGCCCTAACGAGATATTTGCGTTGTGTGTGTGTCTAAGTACGACCCCAGTTGACCCAACCCCGGTTTAACCCAAAGGATAATTAACCCCCAAGGACGTCCTGGATGAACATCAAAATGGTATAAAATACCGACAGATTGTTAGGTAAGACACATATGCAACAGTTAGGTATCTTTATTTCGAAACGTTTCGCCTACACAGTAGGCTTCTTCAGTCGAGTACAGAAAAAACATTAAAATGGTATAAAATACCGACAATCTGTCGGTATTTTATACCATTTTAATGTTCATTCTGTCAGACACTGCAACACAAGGGTATCTTGGTACAGACCATCTACTTCGACAACCTCTACTAGTGAGAACGGCTGGGTTTGAGAGGGACCTGCCCTCCCAAATCAACCTACGTCTCACCTCCTGGCACTATATAAGGCCCGATTCTGTCACTTCAACTTCATATTGTTTCAGACAACGGAACAATGCTCTTCTCCAGACTGAGGGACTGACCACCTCAAAACTTTAAGGGTGATGGACTGATTACATCGTCTTCAAGTATCTTCTGCTTCTATCAACTTTTCTGTACTCGACTGAAGAAGCCTACTGTGTAGGCGAAACGTTTCATAATAAAGATACCTAACTGTTGCATATGTGTCTCACGTCCTGGATGGTTTAGAAAGACACGTAAGCAAACACTATGACGTATTTATTAGAAAATGTTTCGGTCCTGGGTCCGAAACGTTTTCTAATAAATATGTCATAGTGTTTGCTTACGTGTCTTTCTAAACCAACTTGTCGGTATTTATTACCAAGGTTTATACGTCCTGGATATCTGCTCTCTTGATAAATTAGACACATGTGCAACTCTTGGGTATCTTTATTGAGGAAACGTTTCGCCACACAGTGGCTTCATCAGTCCATACGTAGGAGAAACTTGAAGAACAGGAGGAGAATGAGGTAATCAGTCCCTCAACCTTGAGTCGATGTGTTCAGTCCATCAATCTTGAGGGACTGATTACCTCATTCTCCTCCTGTTCAAGCTTCTCCTACGTATGGACTGATGAAGCCACTGTGTGGCGAAACGTTTCCTCAATAAAGATACCCAAGAGTTGCACATGTGTCTAATTTATCAACATGTCGGTTCTCTGAACCATTCATCTACAAATCTGCTCTCTTCCCCACTTCGCTCTTACCACCATCTTTCCATCCACATCTTCCCCAGAGGTCAGGTCACGCCTATGGCTGACTTGACCTCTTAATAATCTTTATATCTACAAGTACATGATGCAACTTATACAGACCAGAGTTGATACCAATGACATATAGAAAGTGTGTTAATATTGGTAGAATTACCGACAATATGTTAAGCAGAGCTTTCGTCAACTTAGGTTAATTTTGTCCCCAGGATGAGACCCACACCAGTCGACTAACGCCCAGGTACCTAATTGCTGTTAGGTGACAAAGACAAACTTACCTACCTGTCTAGACAGTAGCACACCTGTGCTTATCTTTCTCTTTAAACCAACTACAATAAATGTATTCCAGAGTGAGACACTTGTACAACACTTAGCAAGAAGTTTGGTATCAGGATGGCAGAGGGCAAGCACAGCCAACCGTGCTTGCCTTCTGCCATCCTGATACCAAACTACTTTTCCATCTCTGCTAACGATCAGGCTCGATTACGGAATTATAAAATATAAGAACATAAGAATGTAGGAACAGTGCAGAAGGCCTACTGGCCTATACGAGGCAGGTCCTTATCAAAACGACCTCTACCTAAAGCTACCCAAGAAATAACTCCCGTACCCCATGACACCAATCAAACCCAGCACCTCCCACTCATATATTTGTCCACTTTCTTCTTAAAGCTACCCAAGGTCCTAGAAATGAGTCTTTTTTCACAGTGGTGGCCCATGCTAACCTTCCTATAGTGCATAGAAATATACCTAGATGGATGATCCTTATTACAGCCAGCTGGTCCAGTGGTTGACACACTGGCCTGTGAGGTTTTAGGACTTATTGGCCAGGGGTTCAAACCTAACCCGTTCCCTGATTTATAACCCAGATGTCGGCTCCAAATTTCTCATTATATCAACACCTGTCACCACCGCTCATTTGATCAACATTCCCACTCTCCAATCACCTGGTTTAATGTTCCCACAATAACATCTCTACGGCCTCGCTAGTAACATCCACCATAAGAATCTTAACCACACATCTGTCACAGGGCTCTTGAGGAACCCACAAAGAAGGTTCACTTAAACACACATCTATG
>NC_091385.1:1636069-1638569 GCF_038502225.1 Cherax quadricarinatus | reverse complement strand
ACCACAACACTACACCATCACACTACTACAAGACTGAGGAACTGACCACCACAACACTACTACAAGACTGAGGAACTGACCACCACAACACTACTACAAGACTGAGGAACTGACCACCACAACACTACTACAACTGACTGACCACCACAACACTACAAGACTGAGGAACTGACCATCACAACACTACTACAAGACTGAGGAACTGACCACCACAACACTACCACAAGACTGAGGAACTGACCACCACAACACTACCACAAGACTGAGGAACTGACCACCACAACACTACTACAAGACTGAGGAACTGACCATCACAACACTTCTACAAGACTGAGGAACAGACCTCCACAACACTACTACAAGACTGAGGAACTGACCACCACAACACTACTACAAGACTGAGGAACTGACCACCACAACACTACTACAAGACTGAGGAACTGACCATCACAACACTTCTACAAGACTGAGGAACTGACCACCACAACACTACTACAAGACTGAGGAACTGACCACCACAACACTACTACAAGACTGAGGAACAGACCTCCACAACACTTCTACAAGACTGAGGAACTGACCATCACAACACTACTACAAGACTGAGGAACTGACCATCACAACACTACTACAAGACTGAGGAACTGACCATCACAACACTACCACAAGACTGAGGAACTGATCACCACAACACTACTACAAGACTGAGGAACTGACCACCACAACACTACTACAAGACTGAGGAACTGACCACCTCAACACTACTACAAGACTGAGGAACTGACCACCACAACACTACTACAAGACTGAGGAACTGACCACCACAACACTACTACAAGACTGAGGAACTGACCACCACAACACTACCACAAGACTGAGGAACTGACCACCACAACACTACTACAAGACTGAGGAACTGACCACCACAACACTACTACAAGACTGAGGAACTGACCATCACAACACTACTACAAGACTGAGGAACTGACCACCACAACACTACCACAAGACTGAGGAACTGACCACCACAACACTACTACAAGACTGAGGAACTGACCACCACAACACTACTACAAGACTGAGGAACAGACCTCCACAACACTACTACAAGACTGAGGAACAGACCTCCACAACACTACTACAAGACTGAGGAACAGACCTCCACAACACTACTACAAGACTGAGGAACTGACCACCACAACACTACTACAAGACTGAGGAACTGACCATCACAACACTACTACAAGACTGAGGAACTGACCACCACAACACTACTACAAGACTGAGGAACTGACCACCACAACACTACTACAAGACTGAGGAACTGACCACCACAACACTACTACAAGACTGAGGAACTGACCACCACAACACTACTACAAGACTGAGGAACTGACCACCACAACACTACTACAAGACTGAGGAACTGACCACCACAACACTACTACAAGACTGAGGAACTGACCACCACAACACTACTACAAGACTGAGGAACTGACCACCACAACACTACTACAAGACTGAGGAACTGACCACCACAACACTACTACAAGACTGAGGAACTGACCATCACAACACTACCACAAGACTGAGGAACTGACCACCACAACACTACTACAAGACTGAGGAACTGACCACCACAACACTACTACAAGACTGAGGAACTGACCACCACAACACTACTACAAGACTGAGGAACTGACCACCACAACACTACTACAAGACTGAGGAACTGACCACCACAACACTACTACAAGACTGAGGAACTGACCACCACAACACTACTACAAGACTGAGGAACTGACCACCACAACACTACCACAAGACTGAGGAACTGACCACTACAACACTACCACAAGGCTGAGGAACTGACCACCACAACACTTCTACAAGACTGAGGAACTGATCACCACAACACTTCTACAAGACTGAGGAACTGACCACCACAACACTACTACAAGACTGAGGAACTGACCACCACAACACTTCTACAAGACTGAGGAACTGATCACCACAACACTACTACAAGACTGAGGAACTGATCACACTACCACAAGACTGAGGAACTGACCACTACAACACTACTACAAGACTGAGGAACAGACCACCACAACACTACTACAAGACTGAGGAACTGACCACCACAACACTACTACAAGACTGAGGAACTGACCACCACAACACTACTACAAGACTGAGGAACTGACCACCACAACACTACCACAAGACTGAGGAACTGACCACCTCAACACTACTACAAGACTGAGGAACTGACCACCTCAACACTACCACAAGACTGAGGAACTGACCACCACAACACTACCACAAGACTGAGGAACTGATCACCACAACAAAACTACAAGACTGAGGAACTGATCACCACAACACTACTACAAGACTGAGGAACTGACCACCACAACACTACTACAAGACTGAGGAACTGACCACCACAACACTTCTACAAGACTGAGGAACTGACCACCACAACACTACTACAAGA
>NC_091385.1:1581069-1631069 GCF_038502225.1 Cherax quadricarinatus | reverse complement strand
TTTCTGAGCATACTACAGCATATAACAGCATTTCTGAGCATACTGCAGCATATAACAGCATTTCTGAGCATACTACAGCATATAACAGCATATAACTACAGCATTTCTGAGCATTGCTGAGCATACTACAGCATATAACAGCATTTCTGAGCATACTACAGCATATAACAGCATTTCTGAGCATACTGCAGCATTTCTGAGCATACTGCAGCATATAACAGCATTTCTGAGCATACTGCAGCATATAACAGCATTTCTGAGCATACTGCAGCATATAACAGCATTTCTGAGCATACTGCAGCATATAACAGCATTTCTGAGCATACTGCAGCATATAACAGCATTTCTGAGCATACTGCAGCATATAACAGCATTTCTGAGCATACTACAGCATATAACAGCATTTCTGAGCATACTACAGCATATAACAGCATTTCTGAGCATACTGCAGCATATAACAGCATTTCTGAGCATACTGCAGCATATAACAGCATTTCTGAGCATACTGCAGCATATAACAGCATTTCTGAGCATACTGCAGCATATAACAGCATTTCTGAGCATACTGCAGCATATAACAGCATTTCTGAGCATACTGCAGCATATAACAGCATTTCTGAGCATACTACAGCATATAACAGCATTTCTGAGCATACTGCAGCATATAACAGCATTTCTGAGCATACTGCAGCATATAACAGCATTTCTGAGCATACTGCAGCATATAACAGCATTTCTGAGCATACTGCAGCATATAACAGCATTTCTGAGCATACTGCAGCATATAACAGCATTTCTGAGCATACTGCAGCATATAACAGCATTTCTGAGCATACTACAGCATATAACAGCATTTCTGAGCATACTACAGCATATAACAGCATTTCTGAGCATACTGCAGCATATAACAGCATTTCTGAGCATACTGCAGCATATAACAGCATTTCTGAGCATACTGCAGCATATAACAGCATTTCTGAGCATACTGCAGCATATAACAGCATAACAGAGCAAGATATACGAGATTATGAAATTATATCATTCCAGAACTGGATAACACAGCATACTGCCATCCAAGATAACATGACAGCATATGACAGCATATAAGTGAAAAACCTAAGCATATCAAAGCATATGACATTACGTAAGAATTCCATGCAGTATATAGCAGCATATCATGAAATATAACACCATAACAGAGGCTAACATAGCCAAAATCAACACTTAGCAGCATAACAGAGGCTAACACAGGAAACAACAGCGCTTTACAGCATAGCAGAGGCTAACATAGCAAAAAAAAAACAGCATTTTACCAGCAGAAAATTAACAAAACACACCCTAACACTGTTTATCAATATCTGACACCATGTCAAAGGATATCAGATCATACAACAGCACACCGCAAGACAGCATATTACAGCATATCAAGGGGAATCACAGCATAGAAGAGTACACAAAGGCACAGCAGAGGCCAGAAAGACCCCCTACTGGATCAGTAATATACTTCCGTCTCCAGCAGTTTACTCAGCTCAATTTACGAAGTGATTTCAGCTAATTCATTGGACACAGCAGACAGGTGAGCTGATGAAGGGACACCACTCTAAACTTGATGATGTTATTAGTGAGGAGCTTGTTTGCTGTGTATATTATATATATATATATATATATATATATATATATATATATATATATATATATATATATATATATATATATATATATATATATATATATATATATATATGTTGCAGTTTAAAAACTGTAGTGTAAAGCACCCTTCTGGCAAGACAGTGATGGAGTGAATGATGGTGAAAGTTTTTCTTTTTCGGGCCACCCTACCTTGGTGGGAATCGGCCGGTGTGATAATAAATAAATAAATATATATATATATATATATATATATATATATATATATATATATATATATATATATATATATATATATATATATATATGTGTCTTCTTTCAACACACCGGCAGTATCCCACCGAGGCAGGGTGGCCCGAAAGGAAAAACGAAAGTTTCTCCTTTTACATTTAGTAATATATACAGGAGAAGGGGTTACTAACCCCTTGCTCCCGGCATTTTAGTCGCCTCTTACAACACGCATGACTTACGGAGAAAGAATTCTGTTCCACTTCCCCATGGAGATAAGAGGAAATAAACAAGAACAAGAACTAGAAAGAAAATAGAAGAAAACCCAGAGAGGTGTGTACATATATGCTTGTACATGTATGTGTAGTGTGACCTAAGTGTAAGTAGAAGTAGCAAGACGTACCTGAAACCTTGCATGTTTATGAGACAGACAAAAGACACCAATAATCCTACCATCAAGTAAAATAATTACAGGTTTCTGTTTTAATTATTTTACATGATGGTAGGATTGCTGGTGTCTTTTTATGTGCTTTGAGATTTTTAACTATGAATAAACTGGGAAACCTGTGAGGCTGAAACTACAAATTAATCGTCAATAGATTTCCTCAATTTTAACGACAGGAATTTACTTCATCAACAGTATATGAAGCGACGAGAATGAGTGGCAGAAGTAACACAGTCAATATCAGAGTCATTATTCATGACTCACAAAAATCATAATGACATGACTGCAAATAAATAATACCACGGGCGGGGCTTGAACTCGCAGTTAGAGAGTTAAAAATTCAAGACCGATGCGCTATCCACTGGGCCAGTGGTTAACGCGTTGGTCTGGAGTTTTACGACTCTCTAACTTCAAGTTTAAGCCCCGCCCGTGGTATGGTTTCACTGTTTACTCCAACAGTAAATGAAATCTTCAACATAACCTACTTAAGCCCACTTGATAAGAGTGACTATGTTTAATTGAAAATAACATAGCAGTGGAATATAACTCAGCAGGTAAAAGAAATTCATGGTATAAACCCTGGTAATAAATACCGACAAGTTGGTTTAGAAAGACACATAAGCAAACACTATGAATTATTTAATAGAAAACGTATTAAGCGAAATGTCTACATTGAAGATACCCGGATCTTGCATATGCATTTAATTTTCATCAGGAGTAATTACATTATAGGGGAATTTATGCTTTTAAACAGAATTTCCGAGAATTAATATGGGACAATATAAGGGACATATATAAATTATCTGTACAAACAGTTCTATAGAATACTATATGAAAATGGGATTAAATAATTTACTCCAAACAGGAATATAAGACAGAACAATGAATAGTTTAATAGAAAGGGTTGCAGACCTATGGAAAAGAAAGCTTCGAATCACTATAGAAATACAAGGAAAGCTGAAGAAAAAAATTGATAAAAGAACAATAGACAACAACAAGGTAGGCCTAAACCTTTTAATTTAAGTTTGAGTATATCTATAAGATTTTTCATGTAGGAGATTCAGTCCCAGACTGACAGCTGAATTAGAGGATATTGTAACAACTAAAGAAGTAATGAAGAAATTATTACCAGATACAGATAACAAAACATACATAGGTCTAGACAGGATAGCATCTCGGGGCTAAAAAAATGTGCGGACGAGTTATCCATTTTTGAAATTTTTTAGGATTTCTCAATTGGAAGGTAAATTAGTTAACATATGAATATACCACATATTGTGTATTTATTTATAACAGGTTCTCCATGGGGAAGTGGAACAGAATTCTTCCTCCGTAAGCCATGTGTGTCGTAAGAGGCGACTAAAATGCCGGGAGCAAGGGGCTAGTAACCCCTTCTCCTGTATACATTACTAATGTTAATATGAGAAACATGGTTCGGTTTATGGGAGAGGAAAAAATTTGGAGTGGCAGGTGGGGGGATACTTCTCTAACTCAGGCCTCTGCCTGGCTGTGGGTTAGACCACTGAGTCAACGGGGAATTGAGTTTAGATTTTTTAATTGCCATATCTTGTATCTGCCAAGCAATCATGGCTGAGGAAAGTTATGGCCTTCTGTAGTTAATTCTTTCACTGGTTTTCCCTTGCTTGAGAGTCAGGTTTAGAAAATTGTTCAGCTAATTCTTCCACTGGTTTTCCCCTGCTTGAGAGGTTTAGAAAATTGTTCAGGTAATTCTTTCACTGGTTTTCCCTTGCTTGAGAGTCAGGTTTAGAAAATTGTTCAGCTAATTCTTTCACTGGTTTTCCCTTGCTTGAGAGTCAGGTTTAGAAAATTGTTCAGCTAATTCTTTCACTGGTTTTCCCCTGCTTGAGAGTCAGGTTTAGAAAATTGTTCAGCTATTTCACTGGTTTTCCCCTGCTTGAGAGTCAGGTTCAGAAAATTGTTCAGCTATTTCACTGGTTTTCCCCTGCTTGAGAGTCAGGTTCAGAAAATTGTTCAGCTATTTCACTGGTTTTCCCCTGCTTGAGAGTCAGGTTCAGAAAATTGTTCAGCTGGCAAGGAGATTACCAGGTGATGGTTTCGAAGATGTGAATGAAGATGTGAATGAAGATGTGAATGAGCTCTTAGACTACGATGATGATAATAAAGACAGGAGTCCAGAAGAAACGTTGGCAGAGCTCAGTGCACAGATACAAGGGACACACATAACAGAAGATGAAGAAAAACCTTAAGAAAAACAGTTAGCATTACAGCAGTTACGTGAGCAGTTCCATGTTGCTGCTAAACCAGCAGACTTTTTCACTGAAGAGGACCCTGACGAATACAGAAGCAGTGCTTTGAAACAGGGTCTAGACCAGCTGATGATGCCTTACCGTCAACTGTATAATGTACTGCAGGGTAAAAGAGGCCAGAGATCCATTACAGAATTATGCACACTCCAATACAACCATCGACTTTAGTACCAGAACCTCTACCATCCACTTCTGCTGACAACCAACAACCATCCACCTCAACCCAGTAGGGTCAAACCATGCATCTCCGCTCTCTTCACAATCATCCACAAACACCAGCACCCACAATTTATGGTAAGATATACTATTATTTCTATTGCACTTATAGTCTTAAGCAATAAAAACATAATATATCACGACAACGAACTACAATTACATATTCACTTTTATTTCGTAAGATCTGTTGGTCTAAAAAAAAGTTGTCTGGCTTTTTGGGAACTCCCAGGAACGTAACCCTATTTTTCCCCCAAGTTCTTCAGTTTACCTAGCATGGTTTTACCTAACAGCATTTTCAGGAACGTAACTACTGTGTAATATAACGGCCTACTGTATGTAGAAAACCCCTTATTATGCAGAACATTTTGGGCAATTTAGGTCAATTTTGCCCCTATGACCTTTCTGGTGACCTTTCGAGCTTGTCCTCAGTGTGCTCGTTTGCCTTTTAAGGTCTTGTACCTGAGCTTCTCGTAAACTTGATACAGTTCAGCAACGGAAAGAATCGTAGCAGAAATTCCTTGAAACTGTAAATTTTCCTTTAAGTAACTTACTAACATTAGAAATGAGCACCACTTCAACAGGCATACTGGCCCATGTTGGGCAGGTCCAACTCTCACTCAGAATTAAGGTAGATTATATAAATCTACAAAAACGATAGTAGATGTAATGCCTACCCTGAAAAATAACTAGAAATTGTCTGTTTGCTGTCGAAACATAAATGAAATAAAATTTCTGTAGAAAAAATAAGGCGCACAATCATTTAAGGCGCAGATTCGCAAAAGACATACAAGACTTTTGAAGCAATTGTAACCTGACATTAGTAAACAACTGCTAAAGTGTAAGCCAAAGCTTGCCTTTGACCCTGATCTTGAGCATGTAAGGCGCAGGATGACTTTCCAAGACACTTTTGTGTGGGGGGGGAAGCGCACCTTTTATGCCAGAAAATACAGTCTGTTATCAAAATTCCCCCCCCCACCCCCCCAAAAAAAAATAGCTCTGCATTTTCTGTATTTTCTCTCCCTCTCTGGAGGGAGAGAAAATACATCCCTGCAGGAGAGCAAGAAGGGAAAAAAAAGTGATAAACTCGGAACAAAGTCGATACTCGCCCGTATGTTCCATTCTCAGCTGGTGAAGGAAATGTGGAGACAGTTTGGAGTGTTGAACAACGGCGTCGAGCACGGGAGAAAGACTCTTATAGGGAAAAACGTTCCCCAACTGTGTAAATCCTGACCACTTCCCCACGTACACTACCGCCGCGGTATTCACAATGGTGCTAACTAAATTATTTACACCTTTGTGTTTATATATATATTTAGTCGTTATGATTCTTAGAATCATCACAACTACGGTGCTCTTCACATCAACTCCAAAACTGAGGGACTGATTACCTCAGCTTTTGTATTTAGCCATTCTGTCTTCCTGTTATGTCATTGAATTTGTTTTGATAAAGCCACTGGAGGGCGAAACGTCTACAATAAAGATACCCAGATGTTGCACACATGTCTGGGGTTCATCCTTGTAATTTTCTTTTAGGAGAATGCTGGAAGTTGAGGGCGACTCTACTGACATCTCTGAGGCTCCAGTGACCCACACATTAGCACATAATTAAGAAGGAACACTGCAGCAGGCCTACTGGGCCATGCGAGGCAGGTCCAAGTCACCTACCCAACCTAGTCAGCTCCAGAAATATTAAGTGTACAGTAACTGATGTTGATGATAACGATAAACAGATTCATTGATAACGATAAACAGATTCATTGATAACGATAAACAGATTCACTCATTCATTAGAGGTTTGCCGGTGCTTCCGGCCCGGGTCTTCTCCAGATGGTGACCCGGCAGATAAAAACAGATAAAAAATATATATGAATATAAGCACTAGAGGCAGTGTGATAGATCTTTGAATTCAAGGTGGGAGGAGGAGGAACAAAATGGCGGAAATGTAGGTAAAACTGGCAGCAGCAGCAGCCAACTAAGAGGTTGTAAAGGTAAGTTGACTCAAGTTGCATCATTGAAAAGATTTAACACAAAAGAGTGAATTGTGTCTGTGTACCTGTGTCTGTGTGTATGTATATATGTCTGTGTGTATGTGTCTGTATATATATATGTCGTGCCGAATAGGCAGAACTTGCGATTTTGGCTTAAATAGCAACGTTCATCTTGCCATATAGGACAAGTGAAAATTTGTGTATGCAATAATTTCGCCAAAATCATTCTGAACCTAACGAAAAAAATATATTTCACTGTGTTTGTTTAGTATTAAATTATTGTAAACAAATCTAAAATATATTTAGTTGGGTTAGGCTAAAATAAATTGTTTTTGTTTTAATAAGGTTAGGTAAGTTTTCTAAGATTCTTTTGGTGCAAAATTATAAATTTTCACATTAACATAAATGAAAAAAATATATCTTTAAACATATAAGAGAAATTTTTAGAAAGGACTTAATTTTAAATGAGTTCTTGCTAATTGACCAGTTTTACATATTCGGCACGACATATATATATATATATATATATATATATATATGCAAGGAATTCGCGAGAGCATGCGAAATATACACAAACACTGATCTCTGGCTGAAGGAGACTCGAACCTACGAACCTTAGGACAAGGTACGCAGTGCTTTACCAAAGCTGTAAGCCTTCTCCCTGAAAGCTGGCTGCCTTGGATCAAACGTGTAGCTCATGCTACACGCCAAGGTATTGTCCAGTGTGGATAGATTGGTAAAGCACTGCGTACCTTGTCCTAAGGTTCGTAGGTTCGAGTCTCCTTCAGCCAGAGATCAGTGTTTGTATATATATATATATATATATATATATATATATATATATATATATATATATATATATATATATATAGATATATATATTTATATATATATATATATATATTTTATTATCACACTGGCCGATTCCCACCAAGGCATGGTGGCCCGAAAAAGAAAAACTTTCACCATCATTCACTCCATCACTGTCTTGCCAGAAGGGTGCTTTACACTACAGTTTTTAAACTGCAACATTAACACCCCTCCTTCAGAGTGCAGGCACTGTACTTCCCATCTCCAGGACTCAAGTCCGGCCTGCCGGTTTCCCTGAACCCCTTCATAAATGTTACTTTGCTCACACTCCAACAGCACGTCAAGTATTAAAAACCATTTGTCTCCATTCACTCCTATCAAACATGCTCACGCATGCCTGCTGGAAGTCCAAGCCCCTCGCACACAAAACCTCCTTTACCCCCTCCCTCCAACCTTTCCTAGGCCGACCCCTACCCCGCCTTCCTTCCACTACAGACTGATACACTCTTGAAGTCATTCTGTTTCGCTCCATTCTCTCTACATGTCCGAACCACCTCAACAACCCTTCCTCAGCCCTCTGGACAACAGTTTTGGTAATCCCACACCTCCTCCTAACTTCCAAACTACGAATTCTCTGCATTATATTCACACCACACATTGCCCTCAGACATGACATCTCCACTGCCTCCAGCCTTCTCCTCGCTGCAACATTCATCACCCATGCTTCACACCCATATAAGAGCGTTGGTAAAACTATACTCTCATACAATCCCCTCTTTGCCTCCAAGGACAAAGTTCTTTGTCTCCACAGACTCCTATTTGTCTCCACAGACTCCTAAGTGCACCACTCACTCTTTTCCCCTCATCAATTCTATGATTCACCTCATCTTTCATAGACCCATCCGCTGACACGTCCACTCCCAAATATCTGAATACATTCACCTCCTCCATACTCTCTCCCTCCAATCTGATATTCAATCTTTCATCACCTAATCTTTTTGTTATTCTCATAACCTTACTCTTTCCTGTATTCACCTTTAACTTTCTTCCCTTGCACACCCTACCAAATTCATCCACCAATCTCTGCAACTTCTCTTCAGAATCTCCCAAGAGCACAGTGTCATCAGCAAAGAGCAACTGTGACAACTCCCACTTTGTGTGTGATTCTTTATCTTTTAACTCCACGCCTCTTGTCAAGACCCTCGCATTTACTTCTCTTACAACCCCATCTATAAATATATTAAACAACCACGGTGACATCACACATCCTTGTCTAAGGCCTACTTTTACTGGGAAATAATTTCCCTCTTTCCTACATACTCTAACTTGAGCCTCACTATCCTCGTAAAAACTCTTCACTGCTTTCAGTAACCTACCTCCTACACCATACACCTGCAACATCTGCCACATTGCCCCCCTATCCACCCTGTCATACGCCTTTTCCAAATCCATAAATGCCACAAAGACCTCTTTAGCCTTATCTAAATACTGTTCACTTATATGTTTCACTGTAAACACCTGGTCCACACACCCCCTACCTTTCCTAAAGCCTCCTTGTTCATCTGCTATCCTATTCTCCGTCTTACTCTTAATTCTTTCAATAATAACTCTACCATACACTTTACCATACACTTTATATATATATATATATATATATATATATATATATATATATATATATATATATATATATATATATATATATCTGTGTACTCACCTAGTTGTGGTTGCAGGGGTCGATTCATAATTTCTGGCCCTGGCTCTTCACTTGTGTGTATATATGTCTGTGTATATATGCGTCTGTGGGTATATGTGCGTCTGTATATATATTGTGTGTGTTTGTGTATCTGTGTATATACGTATGTGTGTACATGTGTGTGTATGTGTGTGTGTCTGCATCTATCTTTTTTCTCTCTAATAAACTTTTATTATCCTATTATTTTATATTATTAAATTCACTTGAAAGTCATTAACTCTAAATTAACGTAAAACGATTTGAGTTTTCTGCAAATACTGTTTATATTCTCTGGAATAATTGTTGCCAGATATGCTAACTATAAAAAAATATCTCTGTTTATGGTGTGACAGGAAGATTAGTGTCTAACGTGAGTGGTAACACTGTTCTGAGAAAACTCATTGCCATGCACGGTGGAGGAGATCGTAAACTCAGGATGGTAATGAATCCAATCCCATCCATCCTCACGAGGGTACTCCAGGGGTACCACTGGGGACTCTCTCCTGTGTGGAGTGGTACTGGGGCCTTACTTCGTACTGGTTATCGTTCTGGGACGCTTTATGTTCCCCTTCTTTGGGGGGTCTGACTGTATTGGGCCAGTAGGTCTGATGCAGTGCTTCTTCCTTAAGTGGATAACTTGGACCTGACTGGCTTGGGCCAGTAGGTGACTAGGACCTGCCTAGCATGGGCCAGTAAGCCTGGTGAAGTAATTCTTATGTTTTTAGAGTGATGGTGCTGGAACACATTTTGTCCCGTGGTTGTAATACTGAGTCCCATCTTGTCCTACCACTGTGGTACTGAGGTACCTTCTGCATACCGGGTGTGGTATTTGGATTCCCCTCAAGTCTTGGGTTGCAGTACTAGGACCTTCTCTTCCTCCATTGCAGACACTGCAAGGCTCCAGGCGGACATCAACCAAATCTTTCAGTGGGCTGCAGAAAACAATATGAAGTTCAACGATGAGAAATTTCAATTACTCAGATATGGTAAACATGAGGAAATTAAATCTTCATCAGAGTACAAAACAAATTCTGGCCACGAAATAGAGCGAAACACCAACGTCAAAGACCTGGGAGTGATTATGTCGGAGGATCTCACCTTCAAGGACCATAACATTGTATCAATCGCATCTGCTAGAAAAATGACAGGATGGATAATGAGAACCTTCAAAACTAGGGAGGCCAAGCCCATGATGACACTCTTCAGGTCACTTGTTCTATCTAGGCTGGAATATTGCTGCACTCTAACAGCACCTTTCAAGGCAGGTGAAATTGCCGACCTAGAAAATGTACAGAGAACTTTCATGGCGCGCATAACGGAGATAAAACACCTCAATTACTGGGAGCGCTTGAGGTTTCTAAACCTGTATTCCCTGGAACGCAGGAGGGAGAGATACATGATTATATACACCTGGAAAATCCTAGAGGGACTAGTACCGAACTTGCACACGAAAATCACTCACTACGAAAGCAAAAGACTTGGCAGACGATGCACCATCCCCCCAATGAAAAGCAGGGGTGTCACTAGCACGTTAAGAGACCATACAATAAGTGTCAGGGGCCCGAGACTGTTCAACTGCCTCCCAGCACACATAAGGGGGATTACCAACAGACCCCTGGCAGTCTTCAAGCTGGCACTGGACAAGCACCTAAAGTCAGTTCCTGATCAGCCGGGCTGTGGCTCGTACGTTGGTTTGCGTGCAGCCAGCAGCAACAGCCTGGTTGATCAGGCGCTGATCCACCAGGAGGCCTGGTCACAGACCGGGCCGCGGGGGCGTTGACCCCCGAAACTCTCTCCAGGTAAACTCCAGGTAAACTCCCCCCTCTCTCTGTACTGGTTGTGGTACCTTTCTGTACTGTGGTACTTTCCCCATTCTTACACCCTGGTACCTTTCTGTACTGTGGTACTTTCCCCATTCTTACACCCTGGTTGCGATTGCTGCGGATATTAATGCACCTGAACTTGCCAGTGATCCAAGTATCAAAGTCTGTAATGTATAGGTAGGATTTAAAACCTTTCGATAGTTACAGCTGACGTTACTGCTGACCATAGCAGTTTTTTAGCGCCGCTCACCCCTAGGACCCAATTCGTGAGTCATAAGATAGAGAGCAGAGAGGCAGGGCGGGCCTGTGCTTCCCACATATTCCGTTATAATTATACGTACTAACCAGCCAACGTTAGTGTTATTACCCAATCCACGTTATCGAACCCCCATATGACATTAATACCTAAGCATAAGTATTAAACCAATATATGTCGTGCCAAATAGGTAAAACTTGAAATTTTGGGCTTAAATAGCGACGTTCTTCTTGCCGAACAAGGCAAGCTAAAATTTGTGTATGCAATAATTTGCAAAAATCATTCTGAACCTAACGAAAAAATGTATTTCATTGTGTTTGTTTATTAAATTATTGTAAACTTATCTAAAATATATTTAGTTGGATGAGGCTAAATTAAATTGAGCTTGTTATAATAAGGTCAGGTAAGTTTTCTAAGGTTCTTTTGGTACAATATTATTTTGTACATTAACAAACTAAAAAAAAATATCTTTAAACGTATAAGAGAAAATTTTAGAAAGAACTTAATTTTAAACGAGTTCTTGCTAATTGACCAGCTTTACCTATTCGGCACGACATACACACACACAATGTACCGTATTTCGCGGCTTATTAGATGCATTTTCCCCCATGTCTCAAAAAAAAACCCTGCGTCCTATAAACTAAAACAAAACTTATAGGCTGCAAAATATGGTATGTACACATATATATATACACACGTCTTAATTTATATACCCTTTGTGTGATAATAATAACTGTTTATACCTGGATACCAGCTCTAGGTGGTAAAAATTTTGCCTTAATAAACCTGTTTTGACTCTCCAGTGAACTGGTCGGCACAACAGATAACTCTTAACAAATCTTCACACAGGTGTCACACACAACCTGAGGAACGGGAGGTACTCGGGTTTCATCTGAGGAAGGAGAGGATAGCTCCATTTCCTTGAATCAAAAGCCCTTTAGGAGCATCAAGGCCTCTCATGAATAAATTCATCTCCCACACAACAGCATCATGTTTCGCACCTCTGTCACATGTGTACGTCAAGACGTAACTAATCATTTTTTCCCTTTGAGAAATAATCTTATCTTCCCCCCTTATTCCTCTCTTTCTGAGCCTCTAATTGCGATAAAAAAGTGACACGGAGATATTAATACCCGTTGTTTGTTATTCTGTTTAATATCTTGGGTTCGCCAGGAGATGAGGGAGGCGATGCTACTTTTGGGAGTTGCACCTTTCTTAGGTGTTGTCTTGATGCCAGCGGGGGGGGAGGAGCTTCTGATCCAAGAAGATAGTGAAGAATTAGACACATGTGCAATATCTGGGTATCTTTATTGTAGACGTTTCGCCCTCCAGTGACTATTAATACAAGGATATAATGGGAAGACGGTAGAACTATTTACAATCAGTCCCTACCTGGACGTCTACCTGGAGGGCATTCCGGGGATCAACGTCCCCGCGGCCCGGTCCACGACCAGGCCTCCCGGTGGATGAGGGCTTGATCAACGAGGCTGTTACTGCTGGCCGCACGTAATCCAACGTACGAACCACAGCCCGGCTGATCCGGCACCGTTGTCTTCAAGTTTCAAGGCAGAGGGACTGATTACCTTCTCTTTTGAACATAGTTCGACTGTCTTCACATGATGTCCTTGTACTGATAAAGCCACTGGAGGGCGAAACGTCTACAATAAAGATACCCAGATACTGCACATGTATCTAAGTCGTGTTCTATATCATCACAAACCCACTTTCAAGAGACAGACGATCTATCGTCGGGCGATGAATAAGAAAAGGCATTTCTCACTAGCCACTAAACATCCCTCGGCCGTTCGTCCGGAGACGAATGATCTCAGATACTCCAACGCCTGACGAAGCACCTAACCCCAGCCAAACTTCGCTGACTCCACCATTACCCTCTTGATAACCCTCGCTCTGGTACCCTAACACCAAACGATAACATTCACTTAAGTCTATCAATACATCCTAGTTTTTCTTACCCCTTTACCTTTCTTTTAACATATTCATCAATATCGTGATTATTTTCACTTTTAATGCGATGGAAATTCTTCTCCACAATTATTCACTGGGATCGTTTTTATTTGATTTGATTTCTTGTTGGGGAATATACTTCGAGTAGATATTTATTATTTACAATACGTAAATATCCTGTAGGCCTGAGGGTAAACTAGTTAGGGGTCATTATTGGCCTATTTCAATAGTCCATGGACCAGAATATATTTCAGTATTCGCCAGCCAGGAGCTTCATCAGTCTGAGGTAATCAGTCCCTCAGCCTACAAAGGGACTGATTACTTCAAACTCCCCTTCACTTTCCACCGTTTTTCTCTGTACTGGACTGGTGTCACTACTGACTGGTGAAACCTTTCCACAATAAATGAACCAAAGTATTTCACTCAGACATTAATACCATGAGAGAAAAAAAAGTCATACCGATACCAGTTTGTCAATGGGATCCATAGAAGCAAAATAAAAATAAAATAAAAGGAATACAAGCTTTCCAAATGACCAGCTTAGTCTCACTACATCACTTATATATACTTACTTGTTGTGTCCTTTGTTGCTTCTGGATGTGTTGCTAGTCTCATCTGGATGCTGTTCCTAGTCTCATCTAGATGCTGTATTGCTAGTCTCATCTGGACGCTGTCTTGCTAGTCTAATCTGGACGCTGTCTTGCTAGTCTAATCTGGACGCTGTGTTGCTAGTTGCATCAGGATGTCAGTCTTTAGCTTCACTTGCCCCTGATGAAAAATGATCATCTCAGTGTTTATACAATAATACTGTATTTTGTAGTTATATTCTCAGATATTAGAGGAAGGAGAGTGTACTGTCGAGTATTAGGTAAAACTCTACACACTTTAAGGACTTTGGAAATATGCATCTAGCTTACTTAAGATACACCAGGAGAAAAACAGCCTCAAAGATCTGAAGGTTATGATAAAAATTCTGAAGCAACAGATTATCCTAAGAGCACATCATTCATATAATGTCAGAACCTCAGAGGTGAACACTGGTATGTTTACACTTCATCAGAACGTCTACTGAATGTGTTTCGATTCTGTAGGTTGAGACATTAGCATCAAATTGAGGATGAATCGAGTCGAAGAGGCAGGACTTCGAGGCGTCGAGCCGAAGAGGCAGGACTTCGAGGCGTCGAGCCGAAGAGGCAGGACTTCGAGGCGTCGAGTCGAAGAGGTAGGACTTCGAAGAGTGAACTCGTGTATTGTCTAATTTGTTCACCTGTTCATCAAAACTGAAAGCTGTTATATACAAACATTCACTTTTGGAAAATCATACTGAGAGCTGCAAGTATCGTCAGCGTCCCTTAGAGTAGCATTCAGAAATAATTCCAGCTGCTATCCACTCATATTATTTACAAGCTGAGCTGTTGTTATACCTAGTCTCATTTACAGGCCAGAAGCTGTTACCTTAACTCAGATCATTCATAGGCTAAGAGAATAATACATCGTCATTTACAGGCTAAGAGCTGTTATCTTACACGAGGTTATTTCAGAGGCTAACCCTATCTAATACTACCATACCCCACAACTCAATTAACTGTCGTCTAACTTTTCACTGCTAGGTGAGCAGAAACAGCAGGTATAAGGAGATTTACCACCACCCTCTTTTGCAGACCCAAAAGAGGGAGAGACTATTTGAGAGACTCGGAAAGCCTCTCAAAGACTCTTCGAGTAACAAGGCACCACACTTACCCTGTCCCAGATATGAGAGAAGGCCAACCTCTTGTGGTATCACCTCTCCAGCCTAAAATAACTTCAGAGTCACCGTGGACGGCTTGACCCTCCGTCATTGTCAACAATAGACGATCAGTTTCCCTTTTCTGGCGTGCTTTTATGCAGATTATTGTGATAGTCAGGACACACACAACCTGGAAAAATATTAACTTATTAGTTTTGGTATGATAAAGGGGATTAAAAATATCTTTTTATCTATTCACTATTCAGAAAGCTTTACACAGAGAAACATGACTTGATAAAGCTCTACACAGAAAAATGACCTGATAAAGCTCTACACAGAGAAACATGACCTTATAAATCCCTATAGAAACATGATTTAATAAAACTCTACACAGAGAAACATGATAAATCTCTACACATAGAAACATGACTTGATAAAGCTCTATACACAAACATAACTTGATAAACCTCTACATACACATCGCCTCAGTGCAAGCTTCCCTTGGAGAGTGAATATTTTCTTCACCCTGGCTTGCAGGATGTTAACCTCCTGCATCTGCTGGTTTAGAGATCTAGAAGAGCAGTAGTTTAGAAAGTATCTGTTCTAGTTCTAGGCAGCTTTGAAGATGTTAAATGCATTAGATGTTACATGCTTTAGATGTTACATGCTTTACATGTTACATGCTTTAGATGTTACATGCATTAGATAATTAATTTTAAGAAAATTATGGCGACTGACAACACACACACACACACACACACACACACACACACACACAGTAACAAGCGCAAGTACACACAGAACCACCCTCAGAACTCCACAGCCAAACATGCTATCCCAACAAAACCCACAATCCAAACTTACAGTCCCCACCCCACACTACGCCGTAGAATCCCACTGCACACTGCCAGGTCCAACATCCCCACAGACCCCCCCCAGAACGCAGTGTTGGAGAGGAAACTGAAGGTATGGTACACCAACGCTGATGGAATAACGAATAAATGGGAGGAGTGGCAGGAAAGAATCGAAGAGGCATCACCAAATATCATAGATATCACAGAAACCACTCTCACAGGAATCGACCCTTGCAACCACAATTAGGTGAGTACAGTTCGCCACCTGCTATGTTTTAATAATCAATCATTGCAGTTTCTCTCAGCTAGCTTGCTTGCTCTCTCTATCTCTCTTTCTCTCTCTGTGTTACGTCCATTACCTTTCTTTTCAATTCTCTATCACCCCATCCCTCCCACCTTTTCACAATTTCTCCCCCTTTCCTGTCTCTTTTTCTTGTCGAAAGGTTCCTCACCCTCTCTCACTTTCACCTCGTCAGGAGGCAGGTGTGGGGGACTCACACCCTCCTCTACTTTCTCAAGCAATCCATAAAAAGCCATTTAAATATGTGCTACTGAACATGTATAACCTAAAAAAATTCTGAAGCCCTCTCCCCTTGTCTCAAAGGGGACAAAAAAAATTTGATGTAACGAAAATCAAGCCTACTAACCTTCAATGATCTTCAATGACCAGTGAACATCTGTCAACAGCTGCTGCTGGAGTGTCATGTAGAGTAGTTCGTGTCCCGCACAGTGTAGTTAGGGAGGGAGTTGTACCTCTGGCTTGTGTCCCACATAGTGTAGTGTGGAGGGGGTGTCGTACCTCTGGCTTAAGCTCTGGACAGTACACACCATTCTGCAAATCAAAAAATACTTATTAGTCTATTTCTGGGTAAGCTATAAACACACATGGGTCATATAGCAGTTATGGAATGGAAGGTAATCAGGTTGAACCCTAGTCGAGGGAATACACACACACACACACACACACACACACATACACACACGCACGCACACACACACACACACACGCACACACACACACACACACACACACACACACACACACACACACACACACACACACACACACCCACACACACACACACACACACATGCAGAACAACCACTGTGAAAAAAGAGGGAAATTCCACGCGCTTTCGTGGCTTCTCACATCATCAAGGAACTACGATAATGTGAGAAGCCACGAAAGCGCTTGGAATTTCGCTATTTTTGTGATATCACCTGTTCACTATGATCTCAATGCACACACATACATACATACACATATATAACTGCACATACAAACATATACATTATTACACATACAAATATACAATTTCCTCTCTATACAAAACTTTACCACCAGCTTCCCTCACCTGGAATTGTGTTATTAAATACAAAACACAAATCACAGAGGCACGAAAAAATACTCAGTCGTGAACTTCTAACCTCCATCCACCAAGATTTTAACATACAAGAATACATAGTATTTAATCGTATAACCTCTTGACCTGATCCTAATTACCTGGAGTTTACCTGGAGAGAGTTCCGGGGGTCAACGCCCCCGCGGCCCGGTCTGTGACCAGGCCTCCTAATATATACAAACTCGAAGAATTTCCAAACGATGTAATTGGCTGTGCTGGAAATTGTCCCAATTAAGAGACCACAAAACCACCTCAAATCTTTCTCGCACGTTTTGAACAATTACCCATAGGAATAATTTAATCCAAAGTCGAAATAGTTTTTTTTTTCAATTTCGTTTATTTGGTTAAGTGGATTTATTATTATTATTATTATTATTATTATTATTATTATTATTATTATTATTATTATTATTATTATTGTGTTAACGACAAAAGTACTGAGAGTAATTGTGGAGTTAACAAGAACTTGACAGAGCTCTCCAGGTGGTGGACAAAGCTCTCCAGGTGGACAAAGCTCTCCAGGTGGACAAAGCTCTCCAGGTGTTGGACAAAGCTCTCCAGGTGGACAAAGCTCTCCAGGTGGACAAAGCTCTCCAGGTGTTGGACAAAGCTCTCCAGGTGGACAAAGCTCTCCAGGTGGTGGACAAAGCTCTCCAGGTGGTGGACAAAGCTCTCCAGGTGGACAAAGCTCTCCAGGTGTTGGACAAAGCTCTCCAGGTGGACAAAGCTCTCCAGGTGGTGGACAAAGCTCTCCAGGTGGTGGACAAAGCTCTCCAGGTGGACAAAGCTCTCCAGGTGGTGGACAAAGCTCTCCAGGTGGTGGACAAAGCTCTCCAGGTGGTGGACAAAGCTCTCCAGGTGGACAAAGCTCTCCAGGTGGACAAAGCTCTCCAGGTGGACAAAGCTCTCCAGGTGGTGGACAAAGCTCCCCAGGAGCTGGACAAAGCTCTCCAGGTGGACAAAGCTCTCCAGGAGGTGGACAAAGCTCTCCAGGTGGTGGACAAAGCTCTCCATGTGGTGGACAAAGCTCTCCAGGTGGTGGACAAAGCTCTCCAGGTGGTGGACAAAGCTCTCCAGGAGCTGGACAAAGCTCTCCAGGTGGTGGACAAAGCTCTCCAGGTGGACAAAGCTCTCCAGGTGGTGGACAAAGCTCTCCAGGTGGTGGACAAAGCTCTCCAGGTGGACAAAGCTCTCCAGGTGGTGGACAAAGCTCTCCAGGTGGTGGACAAAGCTCTCCAGGTGGACAAAGCTTTCCAGGTGGACAAAGCTCTCCAGGTGGTGGACAAAGCTCTCCAGGTGGACAAAGCTCTCCAGGAGCTGGACAAAACTCTCCATGAGCTGGACAAAACTCTCCATGAGCTGGACAAAGCTCTCCAGGTGGACAAAGCTCTCCAGGTGGACAAAGCTCTCCAGGAGCTGGACAAAACTCTCCATGAGCTGGACAAAGCTCTCCAGGTGGACTAAACTCTCCATGAGCTGGACAAATCTCTCCAGGTGGACAAAACTCTCCAGGTGGACAAAACTCTCCAGGAGGTGGACAAAACTCTCCAGGAGCTGGACAAAGCTCTCCAGGAGCTGGACAAAACTCTCCAGGTGGACAAAACTCTCCAGGAGTTGGACAAAGCTCTCCAGGAGCTGGACAAAATTTCCCATGAGCTGGACAAAGCTCCTGAGGAGCGAAACGTTCCTACAATAAAGTGTCACTTTAGTTGCTTGAGAATCCAGGCAACACTAGAATTACCAGGAGCTTAACAAAGCTCTCCGGAAGCTTTGCCAAGCTCTTTGAGAGCGAAACGTTGCCACAACGTCACATTAGTTGCATGTGTCCATGTACTTAAAATTATTAATGCCACTGGACAGATATATTTTAGTACCTAAAAAATAAAGATTAAATCGAACTCTCAGATCTATCAATATCTATCGAATCTATCAACAGAATTTTTAGATTTGATTGATTAATCCTGCTGATAGATTTAATAACACTGGAAAGTCAGAGAGATGTCAGGAAGTGTTTTTTCAGCCTCAGGGTAGTTAGGAAGTGGAATGGTCAAAGCGACGTTTGATGCTGGTCAAGAGGCGCGTTTACATGCAGGAGCTGTGACTCGAACCTTGCAGTGACAAATTGGCTAGTACACCACTAAGGTCAGTAATGGTAGGTATACAGTTAGGTAAGTGTGCATGGATGAGAGAGAGAGAGAGAGAGAGAGAGAGAGAGAGAGAGAGAGAGAGAGAGAGAGAGAGAGAGAGAGAGAGAGAGAGAGAGAGAGAGAGAGAGAGAGAGAGAGAGAGAGAGAGAGAGAGAGAGAATGCACCTTCCTAGCTAGTACATAGATCACACACGTCATCTCATTCTAAAATCCGGAACTGTTCTGTCATTCTACTCACTCATTGCGGATGTCTTCACCACCAGCATACATAGTAGTCTAGCAGCACACTGCGGGAGTCCCCACAACATAACTACAGTAGTGTGCCAGTTAATTGGGACAGGAGTGAATTTTGTCATTATTTCCTAGTGTGCCTTAGTCTCCGACTTAATTAATGTAGTTTGGGTTCTTTTCTTTTCAGAATAGTTTGCTACTGACTTCTGGCAACCATCTAGGGACTTTTGTTAGTGCTACAACAGCTGTTGTTCTGTAAGGTGAATGTGCTTTCGCCAAGCCTTCCCCTTCAATTCATGACAACTGTGCAAGTATTGTAGGTCTTAGAAAACATGCTGATTGGAATATCAGATGGATCACCGAAAACCTGAGCCTATTAAAGTCAACTGCTGATCCGATTCTAAAGAGAGCTGACGACACTGGTAATTGTGGAGTGCTGCGTCGAGGAAGATATGGCAGAACACGCTAGACAACACCTCACGATAACAAGATTATCATAAGAATTACTGTGAAAGATACCAAGAAAACCAGCAAAGAGCTACAGAAAGGGTTGGCTTCAGCTGGTGTAAACGTTAATTCTTCAACTGTTCGGTGAAGGCTCCTTGAAGTTGGCAGAATTGCTAGAAAGCTGGTCGAGAAACAATTGACTGCTGTTATGGGCACTCGATCATAAGGGATGGACGACAAATGAATGGAGAAAAGTTATTTTTTCAGATGAGGTGAATTTGGAAGTGAGACGGAGCAAAGACGAACCTCTTCGGAATGGACACATTCAACAAGCGCCAAATCACCCACCTAAGATGTTTTGAGGTACTTTTACTAGTAAAGGTCCTCGACGGCTTGCTATTGTTGAGAGAACGATGAACAGTAACAAATACAAGGCAATACTGGCAACTCATTTGCTTCCCATTGTGGATAGAGACTTTCCTGACGGAGATGGCATTTTCCAGCAGGATCTTGTTCCATGCCACACTTCCAGAAAAATGTTGACAATCAACGAAGATGGTGAGCTAAGCGGTCTAAATTGGCCTGGAAACTCTCCAGACCTTCAACCCAACTGAGAATTTATGGGCAATAACCAACCCCAGTATCGCTAACCAGGACTGTTCAACTGCGGAGAACCTAACTGCTGCTGTTAGGTCCTGGTACCACGACAAACTTGCCAAAATGTGTTCGACATTGGTTAGTTCTATGCCAAAGCGTGTAGCAATGCTAATAAAAACACAGGGTAGTCATAACTCTTATTAAATCAATTATATCACTGCCGTGTATTTTTCAGATAAATTTTTCAAGTGTTTTATTTAATCAATATCCCAATAAGCACACTACTGTATCATACAGAAGTGTACAACCGCACTGAGAGTTCCCTCACAACAGTCTTGGGCTCCTGCCACAAAAAGTGTCAGGGGCCCCAAGACTGCTGAACTGCCTCCCAGCATACATAAGGGGGATTACCAATAGACCCCTGGCTGTCTTCAAGAAGGCACTAGACAGGCACCTAAAGTCAGTTCCTGACCAGCCAGGCTAAGTTGGCACACAACGCGGGTAAGCTTCACTTCGTGGCTGGAGACCACGGCAGGCGAAGAGATATCAGGAAGGCTGAGAATCGTTCGTGTATGTTAAACCTTTGGCCTATCACCGATAGAATTTCTACAAAGATACAACGGCGTCGCCTTTGCATATAACTGTCTCGGCTCTGGTAATTTACATCAGAAAGCAATGAGTGACAGGAGGGGTTATCAGTTCGTCTTAATGTGTTTGTAACATTACCTAGTACCTCTGAGGGCTGCATAGAGCAGGGAACTGAGGGCTGCATAGAGCAGGGGACTGAGGGCTGCATCGAGCAGGGGACTGAGGGCTGCATAGAGCAGGGAACTGAGGGCTGCATAGAGCAGGGAACTGAGGGCTGCATAGAGCAGGGGACTGAGGTCTGCACAGAGCAGGGGACTGAGGGCTGAATCAAGCAGGGGACTGAGGGCTGAATCAAGCAGGGGACTGAGGGCTGCATCGAGCAGGGGACCGAGGGCTTTATTCTCCATTAATGTTTGTTTCACGTGTAACGTAATATGTACCTTGTACCTTCTCTTGCGTGCGTGCGTGCGTGCGTGCGTGTGTGTGTGTGTGTGTGTGTGTGTGTGTGTGTGTGTGTGTGTGTTTGTGTGTGTGTGTGTGTGAGAGAGAGAGAGAGAGAGAGAGAGAGAGAGAGACTGTGTTGGGCACATGGGACAGGTGTGGAACACCTGGACTCTCCTGTGATAGACAGACGAGACAGGTGTTGATAACTCCGTCGGTGAGGCATTTGAACTCCCATCAAGAATCCTAAGACTGACCTCCCACACACTCGCAGGACCTCACAAGAACTAACCGAAGCTTAACCTGAGATTCGTCACCTACTTCGATGCTCTAAATCGATCTTTCCTAAATAAAAAAAAAGGTACGTTTTACACTATGTCTTCAAGACATCGACAAGTTTATTAATATGACAGGCTTAACAATTAGGAATCTTTACTGCCCAAACTTTTCGCCTGCACAGCAGACTGCTTCAGTCGAATACAGAGGAATGTGTCACTGGAGACAGTTAATGAACAGGTAAGACAATTCTGATGTGATTTATCTCTTAGCCTCGATAGGTGGTGGTCAGTCTGCCAGCCTTGATAGGTGGTGGTCAATCTGCCAGCCTTGATAGGTGGTGGTCAATCTGCCAGCCTTGATAGGTGGTGGTCAGTTGATAGGTGGTGGTCAGTCTGCCAGCCTTGATAGGTGGTGGTCAATCTGCCAGCCTTGATAGGTGGTGGTCAGTCTGCCAGCCTTGATAGGTGGTGGTCAGTCTGCCAGCCTTGATAGGTGGTGGTCAATCTACCAGCCTTGATAGGTGGTGGTCAATCTGCCAGCCTTGATAGGTGGTGGTCAATCTGCCAGCCTTGATAGGTGGTGGTCAGTCTGCCAGCCTTGATAGGTGGTGGTCAGTCTGCCAGCCTTGATAGGTGGTGGTCAATCTGCCAGCCTTGATAGGTGGTGGTCAATCTGCCAGCCTTGATAGGTGGTGGTCAATCTGCCAGCCTTGATAGGTGGTGGTCAAGCTGCCAGCCTTGATAGGTGGTGGTCAGTCTGCCAGCCTTGATAGGTGGTGGTCAGTCTGCCAGCCTTGATAGGTGGTGGTCAGTCTGCCAGCCTTGACAGTTGGTGGTCAGTCTGCCAGCCTTGACAGTTGGTGGTCAGTCTGCCAGCCTTGACAGGTGGTGGTCAGTCTGCCAGCCTTGACAGGTGGTGGTCAGTCTGCCAGCCTTGACAGGTGGTGGTCAGTCTGCTAGCCTTGACAGGTGGTGGTCAGTCTGCCAGCCTTGACAGGTGGTGGTCAGTCTGCCAGCCTTGACAGGTGGTGGTCAGTCTGCCAGCCTTGACAGTTGGTGGTCAGTCTGCTAGCCTTGATAGGTGGTGGTCAATCTGCCAGCCTTGACAGATGGTCAGTGCCGTGTCTTCAAGATCATCCCTGCATCAGGGTGATGTTTCGCCCGATGCAAGGGTAGAAACTGTCATATTTCGAACCGAGGCTGTAACGTCGAAAGGTGTGTAGAAAAGTGATTGATGTAGTCAGGGGCAAAATTACGCTGTAAAAATGACTGGAGCGAAACGTGATCTGCCTATGTTGTCACACGTGTCAAGTTCCACATGACTGTATTAGGTTCAGTAGTAGTAACAGTAGCAGTAGTAGTAACAGTAGCAGTAACAGTAGCAGTAGTAGTAATAGTAGCAGTAGTAGTAATAGTAGCAGTAGTAGTAATAGTAGCAGTAGTAGTAATAGTAGCAGTAGTAGTAATAGTAGCAGTAGTAGTAATAGTAGCAGTAGTAGTAATAGTAGCAGTAGTAGTAATAGTAGCAGTAGTAGTAATAGTAGCAGTAGTAGTAGTAGTAGTAGTAGTAGCAGTAGTAGTAACAGTAGCAGTAGTAGTAACAGTAGCAGTAGTAGTAACAGTAGCAGTAGTAGTAACAGTAGCAGTAGTAGTAACAGTAGCAGTAGTAGTAACAGTAGCAGTAGTAGTAACAGTAGCAGTAGTAGTAACAGTAGCAGTAGTAGTGATAGCAATAGTAGTTGTAGTAGCAGCCGCAGCATCAGCAGGAGAAGAAAACGAAAACAAAAAGAGAATCACCCGACCAGGATTTAAAATCACCTGGATTCCCAAAATCTGCACAATCCAGGGCAACATGGGCTCAGGGCAGGTCGCTCCTGGCACTCGCAACTACTGGATCACTATGATATGGCCTTGGATGCACTGGAAGAAAATCAGAATGCAGATGTAATATACACAGACTTTGCAAAAGCGTTTGACAAATGCGATCATGGCGTAATAGCGCACAAAATACGTGCTAAAGGAATAACTGGGAAAGTGGGGAGATGGATCTTCAACTTCCTAACAAATCGAACACAAAGAGTAGTGGTCAACAGAGTTATATCGGAGGCTGCCATAGTGAAGAGCTCTGTTCCACAAGGCACAGTACTCGCCCCCATCTTATTCCTCATCCTCATATCAGACATAAACAGAGATGTACACCACAGCACCGTATCATCCTTTGCGGATGATACTAGGATCTGCATGAGGCTGTCATCTGCTGAGGACGCGGTTAACCTCCAAGAAGATATAAACAAAGTTTTCCAGTGGGCAACGGTAAACAATATGATGTTCAATGAGGACAAATTCCAACTACTCCGTTATGGAAAACTGGAGGAGATAATAACTAGAACAGAGTATACTACTGACTCCGGCCATACAATAGAGCGGAAAAATAATGTAAGGGACCTGGGAGTAGTAATGTCTGAGGATCTCACTTTCAAGGATCACAACAGTGCCACGATCACAAGTGCAAAGAAAATGATAGGATGGATAATGAGAACTTTCAAAACGAGAGATGCCAAGCCCATGATGATCCCTTTCAAATCACTTGTTCTCTCTAGGCTGGAATACTGCTGTACATTAACATCTCCATTCAAAGCAGGTGAAATCGCAGATCTAGAGAGTGTACAGAGATCCTTTACTGCACGTATAAGTTCTGTCAAGCACCTTAACTACTGGGAACGCTTGGAAGCACTTGACTTGTACTCGTTGGAACGCAGGAGGGAGAGATGTATCATAATCTACACTTGGAAAATCCTGGAAGGAATGGTCCCAAATCTGCACACAGAAATCACTCCCTACGAAAGTAAAAGACTGGGCAGGTGATGCAAAATGCCCCCAATAAAAAGTAGGGGCGCCATTGGTACACTAAGAGAAAACACCATAAGTGTCCGGGGCCCAAAACTGTTCAACAGCCTCCCATCAAGCATTAGGGGAATTGCCAATAAACCCCTGGCTGCCTTCAAGAGAGAGCTGGACAGATACCTAAAGTCAGTGTCGGATCAGCCGGGCTGTGGCTCGTACGTTGGACTGCGTGCGACCAGCAGTAACAGCCTAGTTGATCAGGCCCTGATCCATCGGGAGGCCTGGTCATGGACCGGGCCGCGGGGGCGTTGATCCCCGGAATAACCTCCAGGTAACCTCCAGGTAACCCTCATTCTTGGTCTTGCGTCTTACAGACAGACAGACAGACAGACAGACAGACAGACATGAAAAAACACTCTGTCTGTTGGAAATATGCACCCTCAGTTAAGCCAGGAAAGGATGGTTCCTCCTGTGTCAAAGGTCGTCTCACAGCCCACACGGTGATGAGCGATGCATCAGCAAATTCCCTTTGACACCTTGTGCTTGCGAGGAGATGAGTGGGACATGACATGCCCTTTGGGGAGTACACACACACTTCTCTCCACACCAACTCTCTCCAACAACCTCTCCACACCAACTCTCTCCAACAACCTCTCCACACCAACTCTCTCCAACAACCTCTCCACACCAACTCTCTCCAACAACCTCTCCACACCAACTCTCTCCAACAACCTCTCCACACCAACTCTCTCCAACACCTCTCACCACTACGCTCACGGGAACAGCAGATGAATCTAATATAACTTGGTCGTGTACTTGGTTATGGTATCATTTGGCTAATTGATGAATAAGACATTTGGGTATATTTACTCTGGAAACGTTTCGCCAGCCAGTGGCTTTTTCAGTCGATGTATTTAGGCCACCAAGCTTGAGAAAAGTGCAGCATATGCTCGGAGAAGTGACTTGTATACTGCAGTCAGGTGAGTAGAAGCAGGAGGCAGCGGAGTCACCAATGGATAAATCCACTAGCTTAAGCAGGTCATGTCTGTAGGTCAGCCAAGCATAGAAAAAGTACCTGTGTCAAGACCCCAAGATGGGGTCTTGACACAGGTACACAATGACAATGGTACACAGTACCAAGATGATGAATAGACACAATACTCAACAGAATCAGCAATATCATGGAATCTTGGTTCAGAGAACATCTCCACAACCTCAAGCACTCCTCGGTCCATCTCTTGAGTATGACCTATTTCTACCGGGGAAATCCGTCTACCGGTGACAATGCCTTCGTCTGCTACACAACCCTCACCTGATGCCAGTATATAAGCGCCACCCTTCCTGCCTCTGCTTCAGATTCCTCAAGACTACGGTGCCCTTCACAAACTCCAAGACTGACTCATTAACTCATCTAGTTCCACAGTCTTTCTACAATGTCCTTAAATTTATATTGATAAAGCCACTGGATGGCGAAACGTCTACGAATCAAGATATCTAAATATTGCACAGGTGTGTAATTCTTCGTCAAGGTCTCAAGATAAACCATACCCCGGCTGGGATTGAACCCGTGATCAGAGAGTCTCAAAACTCCAGCCCGTCGCGTTAGCCACTAGACCAGCAGTGAAGGGACTTGAGCTAGAGTTCGTCACGACCACGCTGGCTGGAGATTCGTCTGTAAAAACTTGCATTTGTGGTCACAGAGGTGCCTGTGCTAACCTTCCTATGGTGTAGAAATATACCTAGTTGGACGGATCTTATTGTGGCTAGCTGGTCTAGTGACTAACGCGACGGGCTGGAGTTTTGAGACTCTTTGATCGCGGGTTCAATCCCTGCCGGGGGTATGGTTTGTTTGCAATCGTGTCATTACGATTTCGTGAGTCAAGGTCTCAAGATGTTGCAGAGATCGTTCTTCCTACCTGTCCTGCAGAGTCACCAATGTTCTCATACACGTTCGTGAACTTACAGCAATAAAGTGATTTTTATTAGCCTCTTTATAGATTCCATTGGATTTAAACACTCGTCATAAAAGACGGATTCACTGGGGATTACACAAGAGAAAAATCTCACCTGTGGGGATTTACTGGTGTAAATTTAAGTCGTTGGAACTAATCACATTGGAGTTTAGGATCGTAAAACCAGTCGGGTTCAATTCCAATTAATTGCAGTTTGTGATGCTGGGTTGTAAAGATGTGATGGTGGGATAGGAGCTTTTCTAACCCGTCCCTGATGTTGAAGGGCTCTTGATTCGAGGAATTAGAGCTGCCTTCCTTTCACTGGGTGAAACATGATTACTTCCCATTCCCTCGTACGCACTAAGACCGTATGGGTTCCACGTTAACATGGATAGTCTGTGGGGCCAATGTATCTTGGAGGAGCAAAATAAGCCTATACTGCCAGAAATGCTTTGCATAACTAAGGCCATTTTATACAGCCTACAAATGAAGTCAGCTAGGCCTATAAGAGTTGCATTACACACTAAAAATTCAATTTTTTTCTCCAACACGTCGGCCGTTTCCCACTGAGGCAGAATGACCCCCCCCAAAAAAAAACGCTTTCACCATCATTCACACAATCACTGTCTTTGCAGAGGCGCTCCGATACGACAGTTTAGACGTCACTCCAAACAGTCAATATCCCAACCCCCTCCTTTAAAGTGCAGGCATTGTACTTCCCACCTCCAGGACTCAAGTCCTGCTAACCGGTTTCCCCGAATCCCTTCATTCATTGTTATTCCTCAGCAGATATACCTGGAGTATACCTGCAGAGAGCTCTGGGGGTCAACGCCCCCGCGGCCCGGTCTGTGACCAGGCCTCATATACATTTATCTGCTGAAGAGGACCCCAAAAAGAGGCCGTGTGTGTAATTACCGAGCATTATCCTTATCATTATCATTATCCTTATCAATCTGCACAGGTCTCATTTCGTCTACTAGTAGCCTGAGGTCCCAGACCGAATCGCCAACAAGAACACAGCGATCAGCAACGCCCTGTTTGGTTACGAGAATGGAACTGCGATTAGCGGACGGAGAATCGAGTCTACATCACTCCTGCGGTTGAATGACTCAAACGGGTTATCGCTTCGTGGAAAAATAAAAGCCAGGTGGGTTAGGTGGGTCGCTGCCAGGTGGGTTAGGTGGGTCGTTGCCAGGTGGGTCAGGTGGGTCGCTGCCAGGTGGGTTAGGTGGGTCGCTGCCAGGTGGCTTAGGTGGGTCGCTGCCAGGTGGGTTAGGTGGGTCGCTGCCAGGTGGGTTAGGTGGGTCGCTGCCAGGTGGGTTAGGTGGGTCGCTGCGAGGTGGGTCAGGTGGGTCGCTGCCAGGTGGGTTATGTGGGTCGCTGCCAGGTGGGTTAGGTGGGTCGTTGCCAGTTGGGTTAGGTGGGTCGCTGCGAGGTGGGTTAGGTGGGTCGCTGCGAGGTGGGTTAGGTGGGTCGCTGCGAGGTGGGTTAGGTGGGTCGCTGCGAGGTGGGTTAGGTGGGTCGCTGCGAGGTGGGTTAGGTGGGTCGCTGCGAGGTGGGTTAGGTGGGTCGCTGCGAGGTGGGTTAGGTGGGTCGCTGCGAGGTGGGTTAGGTGGGTCGCTGCCAGGTGGGTTAGGTGGGTCGCTGCCAGGTGGGTTAAGTGGGTCGCTGCGAGGTGGGTTAGGTGGGTCGCTGCGAGGTGGGTTAAGCTAGGTATTAAAAATCGATAATGGGGGGAATATCTGGGATATTTATCGTGGGGGAATATCTGGGATATTTATCATCGTGGGGGGAATATCTGGGATATTTATCATCGTGGGGGGAATATCTGGGATATTTATCATCGTGGGGGAATATCTGGGATATTTATCATAGTAATAGTACTAGCAGTACTAAAGTAGTACTAGTAGCAGTAACACTAGCAGCAGCAGTACTAGCAGCAGCAGCAGTACTAGCAGCAGTACTAGGAGCAGCAGCAGTACTAGCAGCAGCAGTACTAGCAGCAGTACTAGGAGCAGCAGCAGTACTAGCAGCAGCAGTACTAGGAGCAGCAGCAGTACTAGCAGCAGTACTAGGAGCAGCAGTACTAGCAGCAGCAGTACTAGCAGCAGCAGCAGTACTAGCAGCAGCAGCAGTACTAGCAGCAGTACTAGGAGCAGCAGCAGTACTAGGAGCAGCAGCAGTACTAGCAGCAGCAGTACTAGCAGCAGCAGCAGTACTAGCAGTAGTACTAGCAGCAGTACTAGGAGCAGCAGCAGTACTAGGAGCAGCAGTACTAGCAGCAGCAGTACTAGCAGCAGCAGTACTAGCAGCAGCAGTACTAGGAGCAGCAGCAGTACTAGCAGCAGCAGCAGTACTAGCAGCAGTACTAGCAGCAGTACTAGCAGCAGCAGCAGTACTAGCAGCAGCAGTACTAGCAGCAGCAGCAGTACTAGCAGCAGCAGTACTAGCAGCAGCAGTACTAGCAGCAGCAGCAGTACTAGCAGCAGCAGCAGTACTAGCAGCAGCAGCAGCAGTACTAGCAGCAGCAGCAGTAGTAATAGTACTAGTTTTAACAGTAGTAGCTGCTGCAGTAAATATTACGTACATTAATTTGGGAAGAGAATACAGGCTATGAAGTACAGTTATTTACAAAGGATTGATGAAGATACGTTGATGAAGGGAATATAACTGTGTTAGATGAAGGTGTAGAGGGATACCAGAAGGATGTTTCCTTTGGTCAACGCCCTCGCTGCCCAGTCCCAGGCCAGTCGTCCTGGTGGTCAACGCCCTCGCTGCCCAGTCCCAGGCCAGTCGTCCTGGTGGTCAACGCCCTCGCTGCCCAGTCCCAGGCCAGTCGTCCTGGTGGTCAACGCCCTCGCTGCCCAGTCCCAGGCCAGTCGTCCTGGTGGTCAACGCCCTCGCTGCCCAGTCCCAGGCCAGTCGTCCTGGTGGTCAACGCCCTCGCTGCCCAGTCCCAGGCCAGTCGTCCTGGTGGTCAACGCCCTCGCTGCCCAGTCCCAGGCCAGTCGTCCTGGTGGTCAACGCCCTCGCTGCCCAGTCCCAGGCCAGTCCCAGGCCAGTCGTCCTGGTGGTCAACGCCCTCGCTGCCCAGTCCCAGGCCAGTCGTCCTGGTGGTCAACGCCCTCGCTGCCCAGTCCCAGGCCAGTCGTCCTGGTGGTCAACGCCCTCGCTGCCCAGTCCCAGGCCAGTCGTCCTGGTGGTCAACGCCCTCGCTGCCCAGTCCCAGGCCAGTCGTCCTGGTGGTCAACGCCCTCGCTGCCCAGTCCCAGGCCAGTCGTCCTGGTGGTCAACGCCCTCGCTGCCCAGTCCCAGGCCAGTCGTCCTGGTGGTCAACGCCCTCGCTGCCCAGTCCCAGGCCAGTCGTCCTGGTGGATAAGTGGCTGATCAGGAAGCCTCGCTGCCCAGTCCCAGGCCAGTCGTCCTGGTGGTCAACGCCCTCGCTGCCCAGTCCCAGGCCAGTCGTCCTGGTGGATAAGTGGCTGATCAGGAAGCCTTGGAGGGAGGGAAGGCAGGCTTGGGAGGGAGGGAAGGCAGGCTTGGGAGGGAGGGAAGGCAGGCTTGGGAGGGAGGGAGGGAAGGAAGACTTGGGAGGGAGGAAGGAGGTTATGAGTGGAAGGCTGCTAGGAACATGCAGCAGGCGTTTGAGCTCGGTGTGTGAGGAGGCAAGTGGTTGCTGGGATTCGACGTGCTGTTGGAATGTCAGCAAGGTAACAATTATGAAGGAATGTCTGGAAAACTTGTATTCTTGAAGTGAACATACTGATGGTTATGTTAGGGGCCATTTGATATCTCTCTCTCTCTCTCTCTCTCTCTCTCTCTCTCTCTCTCTCTCACACACACACACACACACACACACACACACAATATGATAAAGTTCATGGAGCAGGGACAGAGTGGACCTAGTAGCGACCAGCGAAGAGGCAGGGCCAGGAGCTGTGAATCGACCCCTGTAACCAGCAATAAGTGATTATAAATAGGTGAGTACAACCCCCTCTCCCCCCCAAAAAATCTAATTCTTATTTAAAGTGCATCTATTCTTCGAGGACTACCTGGAGATGGTTTCAGGGGTCAACACCCCCGCGGCCCGGTCTGAGACCAGGCTTAGAGACGGTATTTCCCTCTTTAATGAATTCAAGAGGAAAGGTCTCCATTAAAGAGGCGTACATAAGTCTAAAAGACTGGAGTGAATACAGTCTTTTTCTCTCACTGGAATCTCATCCAGAGTCTTTTCTCTCACTGGAATCTCATCCAGAGTCTTTTCTCTCACTGGAATCTCATCCAGAGTCTTTTTCTCTCACTGGAATCTCATCCAGATTCTTTTCTCTCACTGGAATCCCATCCAGAGTCTTTTCTCTCACTGGAATCTCATCCAGAGTCTTTTTTCTCACTGGAATCTCATCCAGAGTCTTTTTCTCACTGGAATCCCATCCAGAGACTTTTTCTCTCACTGGAATCACATCCCGAGTCTTTTCTCTCACTGGAATCTCATCCCGAGTCTTTTTTCTCACTGGAATCTCATCCAGAGTCTTTTTTCTCACTGGAATCCCATCCAGAGACTTTTTCTCTCACTGGAATCACATCCCGAGTCTTTTCTCTCACTGGAATCTCATCCAGAGTCTTTTTTCTCACTGGAATCTCATCCAGAGTCTTTTTTCTCACTGGAATCTCATCCAGAGTCTTTTTTCTCACTGGAATCCCATCCAGAGACTTTTTCTCTCACTGGAATCACATCCAGAGTCTTTTCTCTCACTGGAATCTCATCCAGAGTCTTTTTTCTCACTGGAATCTCATCCAGAGTCTTTTCTCTCACTGGAATCCCATCCAGAGACTTTTTCTCTCACTGGAATCACATCCAGAGTATTTTCTCACTGGAATTACATTGTCTTTTTCTATCTCTGGAATCACATCCGGAGTCTTTTTCTCACTGGAATCACATCCTGAGTTTTTTCTCTCACTGGAATCACATCCCGAGAGATCTTTTCCCCGTGACTCACTCAGGTATTTAAGAGGGAAACTTTTCCTTGCGAACAATCCATCATGGTGGTGGGTGTAATAGCAGCTTCCATAACGCGAGGCGGATTTAACAGGGCTATTAAGAGCAAATTACAACAATAGAGAAATGTTATATAGTGCATCGTAAGTCGTTGAGGCAGACAGGCAATTATAACCATTACCCGAAGTCTAATGATCGACCTGGCCATCAGAGGTCACTAACTACCCTCTGTGATGACTTCGTAAACAGGACCTAATGACAGCGTTGACCTCTGCTTGCTTCTATACAACCTTGATCAACACACACGCTCTAGTGTAATTTATATCCGGGTTATAAGATTGGTAATATCTTAAGGTTAACATATATATATATATATATATATATATATATATATATATATATATATATATTCACACATACACAAAGATATTATTAACGTTGAATGAGCCACAAGGTTCATTATTCTCTCTTATTTTAATAATACTTATGTTCGGTAGCTTTGCCAGTACGGTTATAAGCGTAGCACCGTAGCTACTGTGCTGTGATGGGTTATAGTAACACTGGGTAGCGTTCAAATTTGTTGACACATTACCTCCCCACGCTGTGTTATCTAGATGGGTCAGGAGATGCTCTTCTGAAGTTCAGGTACACAGGAGGATATATACACTAAGCGGTTTATGTTTTTCTGTGTATATTCACCGAGTATACAACAAATTTTAACAACACAATAGAGCGAGAAACTAATGTGAGGGACCTGGGAGTGATAATGTCAGAGGATCTCACATTCAAGGATCACAACAGTGTCACACTCATATCTGCGAGGAAAATGATAGAATGGATAATGAGAACTTTCAGAACTAGATGCCATGCCAGTGACATCTAGGCTAGAATACTGTACACAAACAGCCCCATTCAAGGCAGGTGAAATTTTAGATCTAGAGACTATATCTGGATCCTTTACTGTACGTATTTAGTTCAGTCAAACATCTTAATTCCTGAGGTCGTTTAAAATCCCCTGACCTGTACGTCATCGAACCTAGAAGACAAAGATTTATTAAAATCTACACACAGAAAATCCTAAAGGAACTGATCCCAAATCTGCACACAGAAATCACTCCTTACGAGAGCAGAAGATTCGACAGACGGTGCTACGTACTCCCAATGAGAAGCATTGGCGCAATAAGTAAACTAAAACAAATAATTTTAGCTGAGCTGCAGCTGTAAACTCGTTGTTAAATTAGACACATGTGCAACTCTTGGGTATCTTTGAGGAAACGTTTCGCCACATAGTGGCTTCATCAGTCCATACAAAGGAGAAACTTGAAGAACAGGAGGAGGAGGAGGTGGTAATCAGTCCCTCAGCCTTGAGTCGATGTGGTCAGTCCATCAATCTTGAATAGAATACTCAAGATTGATGGACTGACCACATCGACTCAAGGTTGAGGGACTGATTACCTCATTCTCCTCCTGTTCAAGTTTCTCCTTTGTATGGGCTGATGAAGCCACTATGTGGCGAAACGTTTCCTCAATAAAGATACCCAAGAATTGCACATGTGTCTAATTTAACAACGTATCGGTTGTCTGAACCATTCATCTACAACTGTAAACTTGCAATTGCAAGAACTCTGGTTGGCTCTCAAGACACTTTACATTATTGGGTATAGAAAAATAGAAGATTGGATTACACAAACGAGCTTCTAGAGGCCGAATGCATAGAGGATTGAAAACTCTTCTGGAGTAAAAACACATCTAGCAGAGTGACGCCGCTGGCTTTAAGAGAGATCATATAAAGTCATGAAAAGTCTTATTTAGGTCGAAACGTGAATTAAAAAAAAAGGCTATACTGTGTTTCACCTTTCTAGTTTCACCTTTCTAGTTTCACTGTTAATAACCAGTCACTACAAAGTCTTCCTTAATTAAGCAGCTGCGACTGCACTAACAACGAGTCTCCTCGTCTAACATCCAGGTAAAAATTTTCCCCGGCTCGTGTTAATCTTTGACAAGTTATTGCTTTATTCTACCAACATAAATCAGTGTTGTAGAGGTCAGAGCAAAGCTTAGCTCAGACCTCTACAACAGACCTCAGAGGTCAGAGCAAAGCTTAGATCAGACCTCTACAACAGACCTCAGAGGTCAGAGCTGTGCTCACACCTCTACAACACAACTGTTCTCATAGATTTGTTAAGTTATACCATGAATTAAGGAAAGATCTTGGACTTCACCTTACGAAACAAAGCCTGATAAAGGGTTAACCCTTTATCAGGCCTAGTAAAGGGTAATTACCCCTTTACCAGGAGTGGAAAAGGGTAATTACCCCTATCCAGGCCTGGTAAAGGGTTTAAGGACAAGGTAGATTATAGGGTAATAATGAACATTATATTAGAAGACGGAGGACCTTAGGTGCCCCTTAAAGAGTTCTGACTTCGAAGGCCATAATGACCTCAAGAAAACAGATGCGTAAGAAGCCTGGTAATATATTCTTGGGAGAGCACTGCAACCGTATGGGTCATGAAGAACCTGGGAAGTGAATGGGACACGTGTAATCTGCTTTGATCCAAGGGAATCGAAAGAAAGTTGAAAAATGAGAGACTTGTAAAACATTTGGCAATGTTTATTGAGGAAATGTTTCCCCACACTGTGGCCTCATCAGTCCAATATATAGAACGGTAGAAGAGGAATAGTTTGAGGTAATCAGTCCCTCTGCCTGGAAACGGTGTATTCAGTACAGCAACCTTGAAGTATCGACCAATTGGTTTAAAATAACACGTTAACAAACGCTAGGACAAGCGAGACAATGTTTCGGTCCTGGGACCTTGATCGCTTCTAAGTCCCAGGATCGAAATGTTCCTTAACATGTCCTAGTGTTTGCTCAGAGACATCGTAAACCGTCCTCAGTGCTCTACTGAAGTCACTCTCACCAGCACCAAAGGCACCCCACTTCGCAGAGTAGAAAGTAAGAGTGTGGTGTGGAGGGAGGCTAGACGTCTAGGGGTGACCACAGATGGGAGCCGGTGATTGCGTTACTGTGACAGTGGATGGGACTACTGCAGCTCTCGGGGTAAATAAATGCTCACACCACGATAAGATCCTGGGCAAAAACCGAGTGGAAATTGCTGGCTCACGTGACGACCGGTTTTCAAGACTAAGCCGGCTTTACAGACTATTACAAAGCCACACAATGTACTTTCCAGAGACCCGACTCCTGAGCCATGGTGTCAGATTTGCTGCTGCAGCCATTGTTCTTTGCTGAGGTGCGCTCCTTATGGTATCAAATATTGACTGGAGATAGGGCATTAAGAGGTGATATTACTATTCTCCTGGTTCATGTTCCGGATAATATACACTACATTGTCCACAAGAATCCCATTGTAATATCCTTAGCGATCTGATTGCTTCAAGACATTCTCCCGTGGGGACTCGTATAAGTAAATGCTAGTGAATGTGAAACATATACCCGACTGCAGACTGGGTTTAACTTAAGTCTTCCCAAGAGTGCCCTGTGTTAGTCTAGCTGTTTACTGATACTGCTACGATTGTTGATGCTACTACTGTGCTGTTCAGATTGCTGCTTTTACTCCTGCTTCCTTAAGGGCTTCTCACACACATCCACCTCGAGCAAGGAGGACCCTGGGGGTAAACACAGTACCGAACATATCCATCACCTGCTTAAGGGTTTCTCACATACATCTACCTCCAGCAAGGAGGACCCTGGGGGTAAACACAGTACCGAACATATCCATCACCTACTTAAGGGTTTCTCACATACATCTACCTCCAGCAAGGAGGACCCTGGGGGTAAACACAGTACCAAACATATCCATCACCACCCAACAATGTATCCTGAGAGAGATTTATCGGGTCTTCTGGTTTAAGTATCCTAAAAACGTGGAAAATGACAGGTGTATAGTTCAGGAAACGTTTCGCTACGAGTGACTTTAATCCCTCGTAGCGAAACGTTCCCTCTAATGTTTTGGAGTGTCTATGCCAATTTCCAGAATTAATTCGTATCACCAGACTACAACTTTACAAGTAACCTAAAAATCCTTTTCGATCCCTTGCAAAATAGAAGATATAAAGGTTTAACTTGAGTTTCTATGTAGGATCCAGATAAGGGATCCAAGACTCCATGGAGCATTCAGGAGAATCCTGTAAAGAGCTTCTATGTAGGACCCTGATAAGGGATCCAAGACTCCATGGAGCATTCAGAAGAATCCTGGAAAGAGCTTCTATGTAGGATCCTGATAAGGGATCCAAGACTCCATGGAGCATCCAGGAGAATCCTGGAAAGAGCTTCTATGTAGGATCCAGATAAGGGATCTAAGACTCCATGGAGCATTCAGGAGAATCCTGTAAAGAGCTTCTATGTAGGACCCTGATAAGGGATCCAAGACTCCATGGAGCATTCAGAAGAATCCTGGAAAGAGCTTCTATGTAGGATCCCGATAAGGGATCCAAGACTCCATGGAGCATCCAGGAGAATCCTGGAAAGAGCTTCTATGTAGGATCCAGATAAGGGATCTAAGACTCCATGGAGCATTCAGGAGAATCCTGTAAAGAGCTATGTAGGATCCAGACAAGGGATCCAAGACTCCATGGAGCATTCAGGAGAATCCTTGAAAGAGCTTCTATGTAGGATCCTGATAAGGGATCCAAGACTCCATGGAGCATTCAGGAGAATCCTGTAAAGAGCTTCTATGTAGGATCCAGATAAGGGATCCAAGACTCCATGGAGCATTCAGGAGAATCCTGGAAAGAGCTTCTATGTAGGATCCTGATAAGGGATCCAAGACTCCATGGAGCATTCAGAAGAATCCTGGAAAGCGAACATAATCCTCTTTCAAATCTTGAGAGAGGATCCTAGAATGTAATCAAACCTATGGAGAAAGAAAACGAGGGCTGAGAGGGGGCGAAACGTGCAAGTCCATTTGGATTGGTTGTTTCAAAGAATTTTAGCAAACACATTTCTTATACGATGTTTCGTCTGTGGGACTTTATCAAGGATTCCACAAGATCGCCGGTGGGCGAAACGTTTTTTTCCTGTTAAAAGTGTCTGTGCATACGACTTATGTATATCTAAGTACACTGTTTACCAACACTGTCTACGGACGTTGCCTGTGCCCCCCCTACAGCTTCTGGTAGGTGGGTGTTTGACAGCCTCCCCCCCCTACAGCTTCTGGTAGGTGGGTGTTTGACAGCCTCCCTCCCTACAGCTTCTGGTAGGTGGGTGTTTGACAGCCTCCCCCCCTACAGCTTCTGGTAGGTGGGTGTTTGACAGCCTCCCCCCCTACAGCTTCTGGTAGGTGGGTGTTTGACAGCCTCCCCCCCCTACAGCTTCTGGTAGGTGGGTGTTTGACAGCCTCCCCCCCCCTACAGCTTCTGGTAGGTGGGTGTTTGACAGCCTCCCCCCCTACAGCTTCTGGTAGGTGGGTGTTTGACAGCCTCCCCCCCCCTACAGCTTCTGGTAGGTGGGTGTTTGACAGCCTCCCCCCCCTACAGCTTCTGGTAGGTGGGTTTTTGACAGCCTTCCCCCCCCTACAGCTTCTGGTAGGTGGGTGTTTGACAGCCTTCCCCCCCCCTACAGCTTCTGGTAGGTGGGTGTCTGACAGCCTCCCCCCCCTACAGCTTCTGGTAGGTGGGTGTCTGACAGCCTCCCCCCCCTACAGCTTCTGGTAGGTGGGTGTCTGACAGCCTCCCCCCCCTACAGCTTCTGGTAGGTGGGTGTCTGACAGCCTCCCCCCCCTACAGCTTCTGGTAGGTGGGTGTTTGACAGCCTCCCCCCCCCCTTGCAACATCCCATGCTAGATTGCACATCTTACTGAACACATTGCAACTTATGCAGCATATGGGAATCTTCATTCAGGAAACGTTTCGCCACACAGTGGCTTCGTCAGTCCAATACAAAGAGGAAGGCGTAAGGAGAGGAGGAGTATGAGGGACTGATTACCTCATAATCCACCTCTCCTTACGCCTTCCTCTTTGTATTGGACTGACGAAGCCACTGTGTGGCGAAACGTCTACAATAAAGATACCCAGATGTTGCACATGTGTCTTAACTTTCAACTCTTGCTTTAACCGAGAGATTCTCCGTGTAGAGCTTTATCAAATAACGCCTTTATAAAGCTCTACACACAAGGTCAGGTTAGGTAACATTCGTCAGGAAATAGGACAAGTGTTTCCTGACGCGGGTCTTAGTTATACGATGATCTACAGCTGGAGCTCACACAACCCACACACAGGTGAGAGGAGCTTACGACGACGGAACGGGTGTCTACCTGGAGGGTATTCCGGGGATCAACGCCCCCCACGGGCTGGTCCACGACCAGGCTTCCCGGTAGATCAGGGCCTGATCAACCAGGCTGCTACTGCTGGGATTCGAAACCAGGGCGAATCGTTTGAAAACGAACGCAGTAAAAAGAGTACGAGTTGGCTTTACACTCAAGGCAGTCAGGAAGACATTCAGACTTCACTACATTAATTTCTCTCTCCTCTTTCGCTATTTTTTCTTCTTTAAGACTTTTAATGACCTTTTCCACGTGACCTCAGTGACCCAAAGATGACCTCTCGGTGCCTCGAATGGACCAAAAGAAGCTTAGAGGAAAAATATCTTTTTGCCTGGTTTTCAAACCCCGTGAGTCAAGGTGGTCTTGTTAAAGTCTCTAAGATCCTAGACAGGCCACTAGTCTACTAGTATAAATCTAATACAACGCAGAAGTACAACTAGCCGTAGTCAACACTATTGATTAGCAACCATACCACGGGTGGGGTTTGAACCCGCGATCAGAGCGCCTCAAATCTTCAGACCGTCGCGGGTTCAAACCCCACCCGTGGTATGGTTTGTTTGCAATCGTGTCATTACGATTTCCTGAGTCATTACTGATTACCTTGTCAACACGTACACGTACAGGACGACGGCTGATACACAGTCTTCTCCTGTTCTACAGCAAATCTCAACCTACCTCATTTACAGATAAAAATCTGATATCCCACTCGAATTACATCATTTTACAAGCTAAGATCTCTAAGTCAAAGTCAAGTGAATATAAAAAGAAACTGTCTTTATATCTTTGATTAATATATAGATAGATTTTTACCTCTGGTTCCTCATTTCGGTAATACCAGAACAATGGAGAAATCTGTTCAGTAATACCAGAACAATGGAAGAATCTGTTCAGTAATACCAGAAAAATGGAGAAATCTGTTCGGTAATACCAGAACAATGGAGAAATCTGTTCGGTAATACCAGAACAATGGAGGAATCTGTTCGGTAATACCAGAACAATGGAGGAATCTGTTCGGTAATACCAGAACAATGGAGAAATCTGTTCGGTAATACCAGAACAATGGAGAAATCTGTTCGGTAATACCAGAACAATGGAGGAATCTGTTCGGTAATACCAGAACAATGGAGGAATCTGTTCGGTAATACCAGAACAATGGAGAAATCTGTTCGGTAATACCAGAAAAATGGAGAAATCTGTTCGGTAATACCAGAACAATGGAGGAATCTGTTCGGTAATACCAGAACAATGGAGAAATCTGTTCGGTAATACCAGAACAATGGAGAAATCTATTCGGTAATACCAGAACAATGGAGGAATCTGTTCAGTAATACCAGAACAATGGAGAAATCTGTTCGGTAATACCAGAACAATGGAGAAATCTGTTCGGTAATACCAGAACAATGGAGAAATCTGTTCGGTAATACCAGAACAATGGAGAAATCTGTTCAGTAATACCAGAACAATGGAGAAATCTGTTCGGTAATACCAGAACAATGGAGAAATCTGTTCAGTAATACCAGAACAATGGAGAAATCTGTTCAGTAATACCAGAACAATGGAGAAATCTGTTCAGTAATACCAGAACAATGGTGAAATCTGTTCGGTAATACCAGAATGGAGAAATCTGTTCAGTAATACCAGAACAATGGAGAAATCTGTTCAGTAATACCAGAACAATGGAGAAATCTGTTCAGTAATACCAGAATAGAGAAATCTGTTCAGTAATACCAGAACAATGGAGAAATCTGTTCAGTAATACCAGAACAATGGAGAAATCTGTTCAGTAATACCAGAACAATGGAGAAATCTGTTCAGTAATACCAGAACAATGGAGAAATCTGTTCAGTAATACCAGAACAATGGAGAAATCTGTTCAGTAATACCAGAACAATGGAGAAATCTGTTCGGTAATACCAGAACAATGGAGAAATCTGTTCAGTAATACCAGAACAATGTAGAAATCTTTTCAGTAATACCAGAACAATGGAGAAATCTGTTAAGTAATACCAGAACAATGGAGAAATCTGTTCAATAATACCAGAACAATGGAGAAATCTGTTCAGTAATACCAGAACAATGGAGAAATCTGTTCAGTAATACCAGAACAATGGAGAAATCTGTTCGGTAATACCAGAACAATGGAGAAATCTGTTCGGAAATACCAGAATAGAGAAATCTGTTCAGTGATATCAGAACAATGGAGAAATCTGTTCAGTAATACCAGAACAATGGAGAAATCTGTTTGGTAATACCAGAACAATGGAGAAATCTGTTCAGTAATACCAGAACAATGGAGAAATCTGTTCAGTAATACCAGAACAATGGAGAAATCTGTTCAGTAATACCAGAACAATGGAGAAATCTGTTCAGTAATACCAGAACAATGGTGAAATCTGTTCGGTAATACCAGAATGGAGAAATCTGTTCAGTAATACAAGAACAATGGAGAAATCTGTTCAGTAATACCAGAACAATGGAGAAATCTGTTCAGTAATACCAGAATAGAGAAATCTGTTCAGTAATACCAGAACAATGGAGAAATCTGTTCAGTAATACCAGAACAATGGAGAAATCTGTTCAGTAATACCAGAACAATGGAGAAATCTGTTCAGTAATACCAGAACAATGGAGAAATAGTAATACCAGAACAATGGAGAAATCTGTTCAGTAATACCAGAACAATGGAGAAATCTGTTCGGTAATACCAGAACAATGGAGAAATCTGTTCAGTAATACCAGAACAATGGAGAAATCTGTTCAGTAATACCAGAACAATGGAGAAATCTGTTAAGTAATACCAGAACAATGGAGAAATCTGTTCAGTAATACCAGAACAATGGAGAAATCTGTTCAGTAATACCAGAACAATGGAGAAATCTGTTCGGTAATACCAGAACAATGGAGAAATCTGTTCGGAAATACCAGAATAGAGAAATCTGTTCAGTGATATCAGAACAATGGAGAAATCTGTTCAGTAATACCAGAACAATGGAGAAATCTGTTCAGTAATACCAGAACAATGGAGAAATCTGTTCAGTAATACCAGAATGGAGAAATCTGTTCAGTAATACCAGAACAATGGAGAAATCTGTTCGGAATTACCAGAACAATGGAGAAATCTGTTCAGTAATACCAGAACAATGGAGAAATCTGTTCAGTAACACCAGAACAATGGAGAAATCTGTTCAGTAATACCAGAACAAAAGAGAAATTTGTTCAGTAATACCAGAACAATGGAGAAATCTGTTCAGTAACACCAGAAAAATGGAGAAATCTGTTCAGTAATACCAGAACAATGGAGAAATCTGTTCAGTAACACCAGAACAATGGAGAAATCTGTTCAGTAATACCAGAACAATGGAGAAATCTGTTCAGTAATACCAGAACAATGGAGAAATCTGTTCAGTAATACCAGAACAATGGAGAAATCTGTTCAGTAATACCAGAACAATGGAGAAATCTGTTCAGTAATACCAGAACAATGGAGAAATCTGTTCAGTAATACCAGAACAATGGAGAAATCTGTTCAGTAATACCAGAATGGAGAAATCTGTTCAGTAACACCATAACAATGGAGAAATCTGTTCAGTAATACCAGAACAATGGAGAAATCTGTTCAGTAATACCAGAACAATGGAGAAATCTGTTCAGTAATACCAGAATGGAGAAATCTGTTCAGTAATACCAGAATGGAGAAATCTGCTCAGTAATAAAAGAATGGAGAAATCTGTTCAGTAACACCAGAACAATGGAGAAATATGTTCAGTAATACCATAACAATGGAGAAATCTGTTCAGTAACACCAGAAAAAATGGAGAAATCTGTTCAGTAATACCAGAACAATATAGAGCTTCAACTCCTCCGTCTGGCAGCGATTAATAATATTTACATTCCACAAAGGAACATATTAGCAAGTGTACGATAACTTTTCCCGCATATTGACACGAATATTACGCCTTACCAAAACCTCATTTATTATTCAGACGAACTTGAATGATAAATTAGTTGCGTGTAAATATGAACGCATCACTGGCATGATGAGTTATTGTCTTGAGTTTTATAGATGGACTGCAGGTACGTTTTTAATGGAATTTTTGCTTCATTAATGAACTAACTGTAAACAGTGGTGCGGTTGTGCCCTGACCATGACGCAGTTGTCGTACCGCACAACAATAATTTACGTAATATATATATTTTTTTTAATTTCTCTGTTTTTTTTTATGATTGTTTATGGGTGTATCAAGAGATATTATCTTTGGAGAATTTATGTACTGTTCTCAGTGATGCGTTATCGTACAATAACGTACGATTTTCAACGTTTTTAGATATGTAGCGAACTGCGTTGTCTGACGTATATTATGTAATCTTATTTTTTAGTTAAATTAATTTTTACAGTTTGAAAGAAGAGCTATTAAAAGACAGGGAAGGAACGTCAATTACACACACACACACACACACACACACACACACACACACAGAAGGGTCAGGGGGGAGATGATGAAATTAAGACACATGTGCAACCTGCTTGTGTATTGGTGTTCTGAAATAGGTGTTTGGAGGTCCCTTGATGTTTCGCCCACGTATAACTTGTTGCAGTCATTACAAGGGATTATGTATACCCCTGCAGAGGGTGGAAGCTTGTCCTGTCTATCACTGGTAATGTCCTTGATGGTCGTGGTTGTGGAGGTAGATACTTGAAATGAGGTATTGGAAGAGATGTTGGAAACGTGTTTGGCAATGGAGTTGGTGGGGAGGACTATGTATCTCTTCTCGGCAGTGTCTTCTCTGATGAAGTCTCTGATGAAGTGACGAGGATAGTGGAGTTTAGAAAATACTATCCTCGTCACTTCATCAGAGACTGCAGACGACGGGCATTAAACATCTTCAAAACACCCAGAGAAGACACTGCCGAGAAGAGATACATAGTCCTCCCCACCAACTCCATTGCCAAACACGTTTCCAACATCTCTTCCAATACCTCATTTCAAGTATCTACCTCCACAACCACGACCATCAAGGACATCAACAGTAGTAGACAGGACAAGCTTCCATCCTCTGCAGGGGTATACATAATCCCTTGTAATGACTGCAACAAATTATACGTTGGCGAAACATCAAGGGACCTCCAAACACGTATTTCAGAACACCAATACGCAAGCAGGTCTGACGACACAAGGAATGCCTGCGTACAACACCGTAATTCACACAACCACTTGATAAACTACAGAAACTCGAGACTCATCGCCACAGAAGACAACACTCAATAACGAAGAATCCTGGAATCATCACTTATTTCTATATCCGACAACTTCAACCAGAATAGTGGATTCTATAACATAGCTGAACCACTTGCCAAGAAACTTCTTCGTCGCTATCCCACATAAGAACACTGTAGAAGGTCTGCTCACAAACTTATCCAATCTCCTTTCCAAGCTACCCAAGTTTTTAGACTCTATAACCCCACTCGGTACATCATCAGATGCAGCATTCTCCACCTGACCTCAGCATTCTGAACCTGACTATAAATACTCGCGTCCCTTCCACCCCAGGTAGATCTGTTTGTGACTTGAAAAAGCCCACTGTGTGGGCGAAACGTAGTCAATAAAGGATTACATTATACTGCATATGTGTTTATATTTCCATTGTGTCGGTATTTTATACCATTTCCAGCGGTCAGTGAAGAGGCGGGGCCAGGAGCGCAGTCTCGACCCCTGCAACCACAAATAGGTGAGTACACACACATTGGTTAGTCGAGAGAGGAGCTTCAAGGTTAGGTTCGGTTAGGTAAGGTTCGTTAGGAAATAGGACGTGTGTTTCCTGACACGGGTCTTAAAGACCCGCCATTGGAGCTTTTGGTCATCTGACCGAGGCCTTCCGCTGGCTTACCGGTCAATCCCTTTAAAATTTTAGTTTTTAATTATTCTATAGCATCAAGGTAGTTGGTATAACTTTACACACCCATAAAATGGGCATTAAGACCCACTAGAGACAGTATTACCACACTGGGCATTAAGACCCCCTAGAGACAGTGTTACCACACTGGGCATTAAGACCCCCTAGAGACAGTATTACCACACTGGGCATTAAGACCCACTAGAGACAGTATTACCACACTGGGCATTAAGACCCCCTAGAGACAGTATTACCACACTGGGCATTAAGACCCCCTAGAGACAGTATTACCACACTGGGCATTAAGACCCACTAGAGACAGTATTACCACACTGGGCATTAAGACCCCCTAGAGACAGTATTACCACACTGGGCATTAAGACCCCCTAGAGACAATGTTACCACACTGGGCATTAAGTCACCCTGGAGACAGTATTACCACACTGGGCATTAAGCCACCCTGGAGACAGTATTACCACACTGGGCATTAAGCCACCCTGGAGACAGTATTACCACACTGGGCATTAAGCCACCCTGGAGACAGTATTACCACACTGGGCATTAAGCCACCCTGGAGACAGTATTACCACACTGGGCATTAAGCCACCCTGGAGACAGTATTACCACACTGGGCATTAAGCCACTCTGGAGACAGTATTACCACACTGGGCATTAAGCCACCCTGGAGACAGTATTACCACACTGGGCATTAAGCCACCCTGGAGACAGTATTACCACACTGGGTATCTCTCACTTAAAGCATAACACAAGAAATTCTGGCCATAAATCACAGAGATAATTAAGAGGACAAATATGCGTGTTTGGATGGTAAAGTTAGAGATAATACCCGGGTATTTGCAGTGTGGTTGTGTGGTTAACAATGCTCTTACGTGGGTAGTACTGTACCTGGCTCCACACAAGATGGATATCCGCGAAAAGCAGGCAGTTATCCCTTATGATTAGTATATATTAATACCGTTATGTGTGTGTGTATAATATATATATAGTGGCTCAGTTGGTAGCGCACTTATCTTACTGAGTGGTCGTGGTTCGATTCCCGGCATGCGGGGAAACTTTGGGTATGTTTCCTTACACCTGATGTCCCAATTCACCTAGCAGTAAGTACCTGGATGTTAGTGGACTGGTGTGGGTGGCAACCTGGGGGGGGGGGCAAGAATAACGTACCACAATGGAAATAAAACGTACAGTCCTTAATGATGCACTATTTAGGGTTATTCTGGGTGGATATTCCTCCCTTGGATTAAAACAAATCCATATATATCTTATCCGGGTATGTAGCAGTAATATGGGTAGTGTTACCTAATCCCTCTCCCCTCCCTCCGTACTTGCTAGCAGCATGGTGGAGGGTAGTAACAAAGGCTGGGTGGTCAGGGAGGATAGATGGTGTGGGGATAAGGGAAAATAGACGAGCCACGAGGGTTAAGGGTGTCAAAATGAGCCATAACCTGGCTAAGGATGGAAGGGTTTGTGGATGTGGGCAGAGATGTACACAGTGCTGTGTCTGGTCTAGCCTTGATGCTGTTGTTGCTGTTAGTGCTGCTGTTAGTGCTGCTGTTACTGCTGCTGCTGTTAGTGCTGCTGCTGTTACTGCTGATGTTACTGCTGCTGATGTTACTGCTGCTGATGTTACTGCTGCTGCTGTTAGTGCTGCTGCTGTTAGTGCTGCTGCTGTTAGTGCTGCTGCTGTTAGTGCTGCTGCTGTTAGTGCTGCTGCTGTTACTGCTGCTGCTGTTACTGCTGATGTTACTGCTGCTGCTGTTACTGCTGCTGCTGTTACTGCTGCTGCTGTTACTGCTGCTGCTGTTACTGCTGCTGCTGTTACTGCTGTTACTGTTACTGCTGCTGCTGTTACTGCTGCTGCTGTTACTGCTGCTGCTGTTACTGCTGCTGCTGTTACTGCTGCTGCTGTTACTGCTGTTGCTGTTACTGCTGCTGCTGTTACTGCTACTGCTGTTACTGCTGCTGTTAGTGCTGCTGCTGTTAGTGCTGCTGCTGTTACTGCTGTTGCTGTTACTGCTGCTGCTGTTACTGCTGATGCTGTTACTGCTGATGCTGTTACTGCTGTTGCTGTTACTGCTGTTGCTGTTACTGTTGCTGCTGTTAGTGCTGCTGCTGTTACTGCTGCTGCTGTTAGTGCTGTTGCTGTTACTGCTGTTGCTGTTACTGCTGCTGTTAGTGCTGCTGCTGTTACTGCTGTTGCTGTTACTGCTGTTCCTGCTACTGCTGTTGCTGTTACTGCTGCTGTTACTGCTGCTGCTGTTACTGCTGTTGCTGTTACTGCTGTTGCTGTTACTGTTGCTGCTGTTACTGATGTTAGTGCTGCTGCTGTTACTGCTGTTGCTGTTAGTGCTGCTGATGTTAGTGCTGCTGCTGTTACTGCTGTTGCTGTTAGTGCTGCTGCTGTTACTGCTGCTACTGTTACTGCTGTTGCTGTTATTGCTGTTGCTGTTACTGCTGTTGCTGTTAGTGCTGCTGCTGTTATTGCTGTTGCTGTTACTGCTGTTGCTGTTAGTGCTGCTGCTGTTACTGCTGCTGCTGTTACTGCTGTTGCTGTTACTGCTGTTGCTGTTAGTGCTGCTGCTGTTACTGCTGTTGCTGTTACTGCTGTTGCTGTTACTGCTGTTAGTGCTGCTGCTGTTACTGCTGTTGCTGTTACTGCTGCTGTTGCTGTTACTGCTGTTGCTGTTACTGCTGTTGCTGTTACTGTTGCTGTTACTGCTGTTGCTGTTACTGATGTTAGTGTTGTTGCTGTTACTGCTGTTGCTGTTAGTGCTGCTGCTGTTACTGCTGCTGCTGTTAGTGCTGTTGCTGTTACTGCTGTTGCTGTTACTGCTGCTGTTAGTGCTGCTGCTATTACTGCTGCTGCTGTTAGTACTGCTGCTGTTAGTGCTGCTGCTGTTAGTGATGCTGCTGCTGTTAGTGCTGCTGCTGCTGCTGCTGTTAGTGCTGCTGATACTGCTGCTGCTGTTAGTGCTGCTGCTACTGCTGCTGCTGTTAGTGCTGCTGATACTGCTGCTGCTGCTACTGCTCTTGCTATTAGTGCTGCTGATACTGCTGCTGCTGCTACTGCTCTTGCTATTAGTGCTGCTGCTGTTAGTGCTGCTGATACTGCTGCTGCTGTTAGTGCTGCTACTGTTAGTGCTGCTGCTACTGCTGCTGCTGTTAGTGCTGCTGCTACTGCTGCTGCTGTTAGTGCTGCTGCTACTGCTGCTGCTGTTAGTGCTGCTGCTGTTACTGCTGCTGCTACTGCTGCTGCTACTGCTGCTGCTGTTACTGCTGCTGCTGTTACTGCTGCTGCTGCTACTGCTGCTGCTGTTAGTGCTGCTGCTGTTAGTGCTGCTGCTGCTAGTGCTGCTGCTGTTACTGCTGCTGCTACTGCTGCTGTTAGTGCTGCTGCTGTTAGTGCTGCTGTTACTGCTGCTGCTACTGCTGCTGCTGTTACTGCTGCTGCTACTGCTGCTGCTGTTACTGCTGCTGCTGTTACTGCTGCTGCTGTAAGTGCTGCTGCTGTTAGTGCTGCTGTTACTGCTGCTGCTGTTACTGCTGCTGCTACTGCTGCTGCTGTTACTGCTGCTGCTGTTACTGCTGCTGCTGTAAGTGCTGCTGCTGTTACTGCAGCTGTTACTGCTGCTGCTGTTACTGCTGCTGCTACTGCTGCTGCTGTTACTGCTGCTGCTGTTACTGCTGCTGCTGTAAGTGCTGCTGCTGTTAGTGCTGCTGCTACTGCTGCTGCTGTTAGTGCTGCTGTTACTGCTGCTGCTGTTACTGCTGCTGCTGTTACTGCTGTCTGTGCTGCTATCAGTGTTGCTACTGTCAGTGCTACTACTGTCAGTGCTGCTGCTACTGTCAGTGCTGCTACTGTCAGTGCTGCTGCTGTCAGTGCTGCTGCTGTCAGTGCTGCTGCTGCTGTCAGTGCTGCTGCTGCTGTCAGTGCTGCTGCTACTGTCAGTGCTGCTGCTGCTGTCAGTGCTGCTGCTGCTGTCAGTGCTGCTGCTGCTGTCAGTGCTGCTGCTGCTGTCAGTGCTGCTGCTGCTGTCAGTACTGCTGTTGCTGTCAGTGCTGCTACTGTCAGTGCTGCTGTTGCTGCACTGACAGCAGCAGCAGCACTGACAGCAGCGTGTGTGTATATATATGTGCGTGTGTGTCTGTATATATGTGTGTGTGTGTGTGTGTACTCGCCTAGTTGTACTCACCTAGTTGAGGTTGCGGGGGTCGAGTCCGAGCTCCTGGCCCCGCCTCTTCACTGATCGCTACTAGGTCACTCTCCCTGAGCCGTGAGCTTTATCATACCTCTGCTTAAAGCTATGTATGGATCCTGCCTCCACTACATCACTTCCCAAACTATTCCACTTATTGACTACTCTGTGGCTGAAGAAATACTTCCTAACATCCCTGTGATTCATCTGTGTCTTCAACTTCCAACTGTGTCCCCTTGTTACTGTGTCCAATCTCTGGAACATCCTGTCTTTGTCCACCTTGTCAATTCCTCTCAGTATTTTGTATGTCGTTATCATGTCCCCCCTATCTCTCCTGTCCTCCAGTGTCGTCAGGTTGATTTCCCTTAACCTCTCCTCATAGGACATACCTCTTAGCTCTGGGACTAGTCTTGTTGCAAACCTTTGCACTTTCTCTAGTTTCTTCACGTGCTTGGCTAGTGTGTGTGTGTGTGTGTGTGTGTGTGTGTGTGTGTGTGTGTGTGTGTGTGTGTGTGTGTGTGTGTGTGTGAGAGAGAGAGAGACTGGGTATTAAAGGTCCTGATACGTTGGATCAACCATTGTTTAGTGGTGTTATTAAGGTTTAACTACACTTGATGTATTAAGAACAACTTATCACTGTTACATGTTAAGCTCTCTCTCTCTCTCTCTCTCTCTTATCTCACATCTCGCTTCGTTATCTTCACTGTCTCATTAGTTAAGTGTCTCTTGGCTTCCTCTCCAGCAATGAGATTATCTCTCTTTTCCTGTTTAGACATGTCTTCTGTCCTTAAATAGAGATGTATGAGAGAGAGAGAGAGAGAGAGAGAGAGAGAGAGAGAGAGAGAGAGAGAGAGAGAGAGAGAGAGAGAGGAACAGAAAGGAAGCACAGAGAAACACACACAGAAAGGATGCAGAGAGAAAAGAAACGCAGAGGAATAGGGATACAGGAGAAAAATAGGAAGAGAGGAATAGGGAGACAAAATAGATAAGGAGATACAGAAATAGGAACAGAGGAATAGGGAGTCTGAAAGTATATGAGAGAGAGTGGAAGAAATAGGGAGGTGGAAAGCGAGGTTACCTGACAGACGAGTGTTGGGTCGGCATAACTAATCAACTAATCAGGTCTCAGTTTTATAGCACGCCAAGTGATTGAAAGGAATTAGTTGGAATATAATTAGGCAAGTCTCGTAAACAAATCAGTAACCTGGCAGTGTGTCAGGTGTGTGAGGGATGCACACACCTGACCAGTGACCTGGCAGTGTGTCAGGTGTGTGAGGGATGCACACATCTGACCAGTGACCTGGCAGTGTGTCAGGTGTGTGAGGGATGCACACACCTGAACAGTGATCTGGCAGCGTGTCAGGTGTGTGAGGGATGCACACACCTGACCAGTGACCTGGCAGTGTGTCAGGTGTGTGAGGGATGCACACATCTGACCAGTGACCTGGCAGTGTGTCAGGTGTGTGAGGGATGCACACACCTGAACAGTGATCTGGCAGCGTGTCAGGTGTGTGAGGGATGCACAAATCTGACCAGAGACCTGGCAGTGTCAGGTGTAGGTGTGAGGGACGCAAACACCTGACCAGTGACCTGGCAGTGTGTCAGGTGTGAGTGTGAGGGATGCACACACCTGACCAGTGACCTGGCAGTGTGTCAGGAGTGAGTGTGAGGGATGCAAACACCTGAACAGTGACCTGGCAGTGTG
>NC_091385.1:1508569-1571069 GCF_038502225.1 Cherax quadricarinatus | reverse complement strand
CATCCTCCTACCAGGGCTGAGGGACTGACACTCTCCTACCAGGGCTGAGGGACTGACACCCTACTACCAGGGCTGAGGGACTGACACCCTACTACCAGGGCTGAGGGACTGACACCCTACTACCAGGGCTGAGGGACTGACACCCTACTACCAGGGCTGAGGGACTGACACCCTCCTACCAGGGCTGAGGGACTGACACCCTCCTACCAGAGCTGAGGGACTGACACCCTCCTACCAGGGCTGAGGGACTGACACCCTCCTACCAGGGCTGAGGGACTGACACCCTCCTACCAGGGCTGAGGGACTGACACCCTCCTACCAGGGCTGAGGGACTGACAACCTCCTACCAGGGCTGAGGGACTGACACCCTCCTACCAGGGCTGAGGGACTGACAACCTTCTACCATGGCTGTGGGACTGACACCCTCCTACCAGAGCTGAGGGACTGATACCCTCCTACCAGGGCTGAGGGACTGGCACCCTCCTACCAGGGCTGAGGGACTGACACCCTCCTACCAGGGCTGAGGGACTGACACCCTCCTACCAGGGCTGAGGGACTGACACCCTCCTACCAGGGCTGAGGGACTGACACCCTCCTACCAGGGCTGAGGGACTGACACCCTATTGCCAGGGCTGAGGGACTGACACCCTATTGCCAGGGCTGAGGGACTGACACCCTATTGCCAGGGCTGAGGGACTGACACCCTCCTACCAGAGCTGAGGGACTGACACCTTCCTACCAGGGCTGAGGGACTGACAACCTCCTACCAGGGCTGAGGGACTGACACCTTCCTACCAGGGCTGAGGGACTGACACCCTCCTACCAGGGATGAGGGACTGACACCCTCCAGCAGGGCTGAGGGACTGACACCCTCCTACCAGAGCTGAGGGACTGACACCCTCCTACCAGGGCTGAGGGACTGACACCCTCCTACCAGGGATGAGGGACTGACAACCTCCTACCAGGGCTGAGGGACTGACACCCTCCTACCAGGGCTGAGGGACTGGCAACCTCCTACTAGGGCTGAGGGACTGACACCCTCCTACTAGGGCTGAGGGACTGACAACCTCCTACTTAGGCTGAGGGATTGACACCCTACTACCAGGGCTGAGGGACTGACAACCTCCTACCAGGGCTGAGGGACTGGCACCCTCCTACCAGGGCTGAGGGACTGACACCCTCCTACCAGGGCTGAGGGACTGGCAACCTCCTACTAGGGCTGAGGGACTGACACCCTCCTACTAGGGCTGAGGGACTGACAACCTCCTACTTGGGCTGAGGGACTGACACCCTACTACCAGGGCTGAGGGACTGACAACCTCCTACCAGGGCTGAGGGACTGGCACCCTCCTACCAGGGCTGAGGGACTGACACCCTCCTACAAGGGCTGAGGGACTGACACCCTCCTACCAGGGCTGAGGGACTGACACCCTCCTACCAGGGCTGAGGGACTGACAACCTCCTACCAGGGCTGAGGGACTGACACCCTCCTACCAGGGCTGAGGGACTGACACCCTCCTACCAGGGCTGAGGGACTGATTATCTCAAATCTAATATTTCTACTTTTTCCAGTTGTTATATTCGCCTGTACTCGACTGAAGGTAGCTCTGTTCACTTGGATCAAGAGCCCATCAGTATCATCAAGGTCTCTGAACGGTTCGCTCTAGTAACTATTAATGATGACAATTCTCTTGACACTGGTGTCGTCCGTGTTTTGTCAGGAAATCTAACAATTGTGTCGTGACACTGGTCACTGTCAGATGCCGCCGCAGGACTCCACTACATCGTGGCTTACCACAACTGGCTTACCACCTTCCTTCCCTGGCTACTCTCCCCAATATTCCTCCCCCCATCAAAATCCTTTTACCTCCCCATTCTCCCCATCTCCCCTACTCTTCCTCCCTTCTCCCCATCTCCCCTACTCTTCCTCCATTCTCCCCATCTCCCCTACTCTTCCTCCCTTATCCCCATCTCCCCTACTCTTCCTCCCTTCTCCCCATCTCCCCTACTCTTCCTCCCTTCTCCCCATCTCCCCTACTCTTCCTCCCTTCTCCCCATCTCCCTTACTCTTCCTCCCTTCTCCCCATCTCCCCTACTCTTCCTCCCTTCTCCCCATCTCCCCTACTCTTCCTCCCTTCTCCCCATCTCCCCTACTCTTCCTCCCTTCTCCCCATCTCCCCTACTCTTCCTCCCTTCTCCCCATCTCCCCTACTCTTCCTCCCTTCTCCCCATCTCCCCTACTCTTCCTCCCTTCTCCCCATCTCCCCTACTCTTCCTCCCTTCTCCCCATCTCCCCTACTCTTCCTCCCTTCTCCCCTACTCTTCCTCCCTTCTCCCCTACTCTTCCTCCCTTCTCCCCATCTCCCCAACTCTTCCTCCCTTCTCCCCATCTCCCCTACTCTTCCTCCCTTCTCCCCATCTTCCCTACTCTTCCTCCCTTCTCCCCATCTTCCCTACTCTTCCTCCCTTCTCCCCATCTCCCCTACTCTTCCTCCCTTCTCCCCATCTCCCCTACTCTTCCTCCCTTCTCCCCATCTCCCCTACTCTTCCTCCCTTCTCCCCATCTCCCCTACTCTTCCTCCCTTCTCCCCATCTCCCCTACTCTTCCTCCATTCTCCCCATCTCCCCTACTCTTCCTCCCTTCTTCCCATTTCCCCTACTCTTCCTCCATTCTCCCCATCTCCCCTACTCTTCCTCCATTCTCCCCATCTCCCCTACTCTTCCTCCCTTCTCCCCATCTCCCCTACTCTTCCTCCCTTCTCCCCATCTCCCCTACTCTTCCTCCCTTCTCCCCATCTCCCCTACTCTTCCTCCCTTCTCCCCAACTCTTCCTCCCTTCTCCCCATCTCCCCTACTCTTCCTCCATTCTCCCCATCTCCCCTACTCTTCCTCCCTTCTCCCCATCTCCCCTACTCTTCCTCCCTTCTCCCCATCTCCCCTACTCTTCCTCCCTTCTCCCCATCTCCCCTACTCTTCCTCCCTTCTCCCCATCTCCCCTACTCTTCCTCCCTTCTCCCCATCTCCCCTACTCTTCCTCCCTTCTCCCCATCTCCCCTACTCTTCCTCCCTTCTCCCACTACCTTAAAGCCGCAATAAAAAAAAAAATCACCTTTGGACAGCTAACAGCCATGTTTATGACAGACAGCCAGCGACACCCACCACACAAGCTGTCGAACACAACCATCTCACACACCTCTAAAACGGTGCCTCAGACAAGCTGACACACAGTAAACACCAGCTAAGGAACATGACTTATCATACTCAATCATATTTATGCACATTCGTATACCGGTACAGTCAAGGGTGTCTTTGGCACCCCATTTACTCGAAGTACCTTAGCTCAAAAATAATATATATATATATATATATATATATATATATATATATATATATATATATATATATATATATATATATAATCATCGTCTAGGCACTCCCCTTTAAGGATGTTTTGGCTGTAGACTCGTTTGGGAGAATGATCGTAAGAAACGACCATCACTACTGGTCCGAGTCGTTTATATCACCTGCTTCTTACATATACATTACCCCACACACCATCACAGGCGTCCTAATGTCCAGCTGACGACCCTGAAGACGAGGACCTAAGCCACAGGGAAGCTGTGACAGGTACCTGAACGCCATTTATACCACAATTGTCAATGACACGCGATCGGTCATCTGTCATCGTTGAGATGTCAAGACCGACTTGTGAGGACCAGTGTGAGGTACAGACCAGACCAACCCCCTGGGGTAGCTCTGTTTATAATCATAATAATGGAATATAACAAGGCACCTGCATGACGAGGCTTGATCCTGCCGTCCCTCGATACATTTCCAGCGTAGTAAGTGGTTATTTAGGTACAGCTGTACCTAAGTACATTTATAAACGATAGTAACTTGTGTAAATTAATTAGGTTGACCTCTAAAAAAGTTAGACGGTGACTTATGTACATTGGAGTTCCCTGTTCTTCCCACCGGGGACCTTGTTCTTCCCACCGGGGACCTTGCTGTGCCACTTTAGACAGAGGGTGTTAAGCGACACTCGCCCCAGAAATATTTATTTACTAAAGAGTTCAATACTGGTTATTGCTTCCACTCTAAACAGGTTACCAAGAAATAATTACTTGATAATTCATTATCATCAATTTTCCGATTATCTACATATGCTGACGAGTGAGATCTAAGCTGCTAGGTGTCTGGAATGGCCTACATTTAACTACTGTCGTTAAAGTACACTACGTATATGATCCCTGCAAGGAATCACTAATGCAGTGAGCCGAGGTAATTTTAAGGGTGTGACCTGGCCGTGATGCGAAATGTGACGAGACTCGTATTATGAACAAGTCTGTTATGAGAGAGAAACGTTCATCGTTACGAACTCGACTCGAAGTCGTGATGGATATATGTAAGCTCCTCTATGTGCGGGTTATTTGTGTCTTGTTCCAGTCACGGTATTGTTTTTCTTTGTTCTACAATAGCACCACAGGTTGATCAGGCTCTGATCCACCAGGAGGCCTGGTCACAGACCGGGCCGCGGGGGCGTTGACCCCCGGAACTCTCTCCAGGTAAACTCCAGGTAAACAGGAGGTGAAAATCTAGGGATGCTGCACACACACTATACCTTGAAGGAGCGAGTTCCTGGGTACCGGTGAAGGACTCCTGTTCCACAGGATCTAAGATGAGCTTCACTCCTTGTGTTTAACTCCGTTGCCTTCCATTCCTCACGAGATGTATGGCCCATAAGGCTTTAACGCTTCCCGTGAATTTATCACCATAGGAAATTTAGAAGGGTTTATATAAAGAATATCTTGACTTAACCTATATTAATTCTGTAACGTCATAACAAGAATATGTACACAGATGTGCATTTCTCAGTTTATATACACAGATGTATATATATCAGTGTATATACGCTACGAGTATATATGAGCAACAACAACAACAACAACACACAAAATACATATTTTTAAGTATATACGAAGCTCCCAAAAACCCACGAAAGTGGCAAACGCAAAGTTGAAAAAAAGGGGCCAGGAGCTAAGACCTGACCCCTGCAGCCACATATAGGCTAGAACACACACACACACACACACACACACACACACACACACACACACAACAACAACAGGCCTAGTGTCTAATCGACATGTACCTAGGACAAAATGGTCACACACACACACACACACACACACACACACACACACACACACACACCACACACACACACACACACACACACACACACACACACACCACACACACACACACACACACACACACACACACACACACACACACACCACACACACACACACGACACACCACACACACACACACACACACACACACACACATCACACACACACACACACACACACACACCACACACCACACACACACACACACATCCACACACACACACACACACACACACACACACACACACAAACATCACACACACACACACACACACACACACACACACACACACACACACACACACACCACACACCACACACACACACACACCACACACCACACACCACACACACACACACACACACACACACACACACACACCACACACCACACACCACACACCACACACACACACACATCACACACACACATACACACACACACACACACACACATCACACACACACACACACACACACACACACACACACACACACCACACACACACACACACACACACACACACACACACACACACACACACACCACACACACCACACACACACACACACACACACACACACACCACACACACACACACACACACACACACACACACACACACACCACACACCACACACACACACACACACACACACACACACACACACACACCACACACCACACACACACACACACTCACACACACACACACACACACACACATCACACACACACACACACACACACACACACACACACACACACACAAACACCACTCACACACACACACACACATACACACACACACACACACACACACACCACACACACACACACACTCACACACACAACACACACACACACACACACACACACACACACACACACTCACACACACCACACACACACACACACACACACTCACACACACACCACACACACACACACACACACTCACACACACACACACACACACACACCACACACCACACACACACACACACACACACACACACACACACCACACACCACACACCACACACACACACACACACACACACACACACACACACCACACACCACACACACACACACACACACACCACACACACACACACACACACACCACACACACACACACACACACACACACACACACACACACACACACACACACACACACACCACACACACACCACACACACACACACACACACACACACACACACACACACACACACACACACACACACACTCACACACACCACACACACACACACACACACACTCACACACACACACACACACACACCACACACACACACACACACACACACACACACACACACACACACACCACACACCACACACACACACACACACACACACACACACACACCACACACACACACACACACACACACACACACACACACACACACACACACACACACTAGCTGAGCTACAAACCTGAATATACGAGTCATTAACAAGAGCACAAATCAGCAATCACACAAACTGTTAGTGCAGTTCATTTAACTTGCTGAGAGACCACACACGTACGAAATGGCTTTCGTGGACTGATTTAAGTGGCCTTTGATATTGAGAATCGGTACTTAGAGGACAGAAGATGGTAATTTAGAGCAATCACGCGACCAAGCAGTAAAGTATTATTTAAAAAGGCATTTTCACTATACGAAGCGAAAAAAGGAATTTCTTAAAGCCTTTTTTTGTACTGTGCCAAGAAGGTATTCTTGGCACAGTATTCTTGGCACAGCATTCATGGCACAGTATTCTTGGCACAGTATTCTTGGCACAGTATTCTTGGCACAGTATTCATGGCACAGTATTCTTGGCACAGTATTCTTGGCACAGTATTCTTGGCACAGTACTCTTGGCACAGTACTCTTGGCACAGTACTCTTGGCACAGTATTCTTGGCACAGTATTCTTGGCACAGTATTCTTGGCACAGTATTCTTGGCACAGTATTCTTGGCACAGAATTCTTGGCACAGTGTTCTTGGCACAGTGTTATTGGCACAGTATTCATGGCACAGCATTCTTGGCACAGTATTCTTGACACAGTATTCTTGGCACAGTGTTCTTGGCACAGTATTCTTGGCACAGTATTCTTGGCACAGTATTCTTGGCACAGTATTCTTGGCACAGTATTCTTGGCACAGTGTTCTTGGCACAGTATTCATGGCACAGCATTCTTGACACAGTATTCTTGACACAGTATTCTTGGCACAGTATTCTTGACACAGTATTCTTGGCACAGTATTCTTGGCACAGTATTCTTGGCACAGTATTCTTGGCACAGTATTCTTGGCACAGTGTTCTTGGCACAGTATTCATGGCACAGCATTCTTGACACAGTATTCTTGACACAGTATTCTTGGCACAGTATTCTTAGCACAGTATTCTTGGCACAGTGTTCTTGGCACAGTATTCATGGCACAGCATTCTTGACACAGTATTCTTGGCACAGTATTCTTGGCACAGAATTCTTGGCACAGTATTCTTGGCACAGTATTCTTGGCACAGTATTCTTGGCACAGTATTCTTGGCACAGTATTCATGGCACAGCATTCTTGACAGTATTCTTGGCACAGTATTCTTGGCACAGTGTTCTTGGCACAGAATTCATGGCACAGCATTCTTGACACAGTATTCTTGACACAGTATTCTTGGCACAGTATTCTTGACACAGTATTCTTGGCACAGTATTCTTGACACAGTACTCTTGGCACAGTATTCTTGGCACAGTATTCTTGGCACAGTATTCTTGGCACAGTATTCATGGCACAGCATTCTTGACACAGTATTCTTGGCACAGTGTTCTTGGCACAGTATTCATGGCACAGCATTCTTGACACAGTATTCTTGACACAGTATTCTTGGCACAGTATTCTTGGCACAGTGTTCTTGGCACAGTATTCTTGGCACAGCATTCATGGCACAGTATTCTTGGCACAGTATTCTTGGCACAGTATTCTTGGCACAGTATTCATGGCACAGCATTCTTGACACAGTATTCTTGGCACAGTATTCTTGGCACAGTGTTCTTGGCACAGTATTCTTGGCACAGTATTCTTGGCACAGTATTCTTGGCACAGTATTCATGGCACAGTATTCTTGGCACAGTATTCTTGGCACATTATTCTTGGCACAGTATTCATGGCACAGTATTCTTGGCACAGTATTCTTGGCACAGTATTCTTGGCACAGTATTCTTGGCACACTGTTCTTGGCACAGTATTCTTGGCACAGTATTCTTGGCACAGTATTCATGACACAGTATTCATGGCACAGTATTCATGGCACAGTATTCTTGGCACAGTATTCTTGGCACAGTATTCTTGGCAGAGTATTCTTGGCAGAGTATTCTTGGCAGAGTATTCATGGCACAGTATTCTTGGCACAGTATTCTTGGCACAGTATTCTTGGAAGAGTATTCTTGGCACAGTACTCTTGGCACAGTATTCTTGGCACAGTATTCTTGGCACAGTATTCTTGGCACAGTATTCTTGGCATAGTATCCATGGCACAGTATTCTTGGCACAGTATTCTTGGCACAGTATTCTTGGCAGAGTATTCATGGCACAGTATTCTTGGCACAGTATTCATGGCACAGTATTCATGGCACAGTATTCATGGCACAGTATTCTTGGCACAGTATTCTTGGCACAGTATTCTTGGCACAGCACTCTTGGCACAGTATTCTTGGCACAGTATTCTTGGCACAGTATTCTTGGCACAGTATTCTTGGCACAGTAGTCATGGCACAATATTCTTGGCACAGTATTCTTGGCACAGTATTCTTGGCACAGTATTCATGGCACAGTATTCTTGGCACAGTATTCTTGGCACAGTATTCTTGGCACAGTATTCTTGGCACAGTATTCTTGGCACAGTATTCTTGGCACAGTATTCATGGCACAGTATTCTTGGCACAGTATTCTTGGCACAGTATTCTTGGCACAGTATTCTTGGCACAGTGTTCTTGGCACAGTATTCTTGGCACAGTATTCTTGACACAGTATTCTTGGCACAGTATTCATGGCACAGTATTTTTGGCACAGTATTCTTGGCACAGTATTCATGGCACAGTATTCTTGGCACAGTATTCTTGACACAGTATTCTTGGCACAGTATTCTTGACACAGTATTCTTGGCACAGTATTCTTGGCACAGTATTCTTGGCACAGTATTCTTGGCACAGTATTCTTGGCACAGTGTTCTTGGCACAGTATTCATGGCACAGCATTCTTGACACAGTATTCTTGACACAGTATTCTTGGCACAGTATTCTTAGCACAGTATTCTTGGCACAGTGTTCTTGGCACAGTATTCATGGCACAGCATTCTTGACACAGTATTCTTGGCACAGTATTCTTGGCACAGTATTCTTGGCACAGTATTCTTGGCACAGTATTCTTGGCACAGTATTCTTGGCACAGTATTCTTGGCACAGTATTCATGGCACAGCATTCTTGACAGTATTCTTGGCACAGTATTCTTGGCACAGTGTTCTTGGCACAGTATTCATGGCACAGCATTCTTGACACAGTATTCTTGACACAGTATTCTTGGCACAGTATTCTTGACACAGTATTCTTGGCACAGTATTCTTGACACAGTACTCTTGGCACAGTATTCTTGGCACAGTATTCTTGGCACAGTATTCTTGGCACAGTATTCATGGCACAGCATTCTTGACACAGTATTCTTGACACAGTATTCTTGGCACAGTGTTCTTGGCACAGTATTCATGGCACAGCATTCTTGACACAGTATTCTTGACACAGTATTCTTGGCACAGTATTCTTGGCACAGTGTTCTTGGCACAGTATTCTTGGCACAGCATTCATGGCACAGTATTCTTGGCACAGTATTCTTGGCACAGTATTCTTGGCACAGTATTCATGGCACAGCATTCTTGACACAGTATTCTTGGCACAGTATTCTTGGCACAGTGTTCTTGGCACAGTATTCTTGGCACAGTATTCTTGGCACAGTATTCTTGGCACAGTATTCATGGCACAGTATTCTTGGCACAGTATTCTTGGCACATTATTCTTGGCACAGTATTCATGGCACAGTATTCTTGGCACAGTATTCTTGGCACAGTATTCTTGGCACACTGTTCTTGGCACAGTATTCTTGGCACAGTATTCTTGGCACAGTATTCATGACACAGTATTCATGGCACAGTATTCATGGCACAGTATTCTTGGCACAGTATTCTTGGCAGAGTATTCTTGGCAGAGTATTCTTGGCAGAGTATTCTTGGCAGAGTATTCATGGCACAGTATTCTTGGCACAGTATTCTTGGAAGAGTATTCTTGGCACAGTACTCTTGGCACAGTATTCTTGGCACAGTATTCTTGGCACAGTATTCTTGGCACAGTATTCTTGGCACAGTATTCTTGGCATAGTATCCATGGCACAGTATTCTTGGCACAGTATTCTTGGCACAGTATTCTTGGCAGAGTATTCATGGCACAGTATTCTTGGCACAGTATTCATGGCACAGTATTCATGGCACAGTATTCATGGCACAGTATTCTTGGCACAGTATTCTTGGCACAGTATTCTTGGCACAGCACTCTTGGCACAGTATTCTTGGCACAGTATTCTTGGCACAGTATTCTTGGCACAGTATTCTTGGCACAGTAGTCATGGCACAATATTCTTGGCACAGTATTCTTGGCACAGTATTCTTGGCACAGTATTCTTGGCACAGTATTCATGGCACAGTATTCTTGGCACAGTATTCTTGGCACAGTATTCTTGGCACAGTATTCTTGGCACAGTATTCTTGGCACAGTATTCTTGGCACAGTATTCATGGCACAGTATTCTTGGCACAGTATTCTTGGCACAGTATTCTTGGCACAGTATTCTTGGCACAGTGTTCTTGGCACAGTATTCTTGGCACAGTATTCTTGACACAGTATTCTTGGCACAGTATTCATGGCACAGTATTTTTGGCACAGTATTCTTGGCACAGTATTCATGGCACAGTATTCTTGGCACAGTATTCTTGGCACAGTATTCTTGGCACAGTATTCTTGGCACAGTATTCTTGGCACAGTATTCTTGGCACAGTGTTCTTGGCACAGTGTTCTTGGCACAGTGTTCTTGGCACAGTATTCTTGGCACAGTATTCTTGGCACAGTACTCATGGCACAGTATTCTTGGCACAGTATTCTTGGCACAGTATTCTTGGCACAGTATTCTTGGCACAGTATTCATGGCACAGTATTCTTGGTACAGTATTCTTGGCACAGTATTCTTGGCACAGTATTCTTGGCACAGTATTCTTGGCACAGTATTCATGGCACAGTATTCTTGGCACAGTATTCTTGGCACAGTATTCTTGGCACAGTATTCTTGGCACAGTATTCATGGCACAGTATTCTTGGCACAGTATTCTTGGCACAGTATTCATGGCACAGTATTCTTGGCACAGTATTCTTGGCACAGTATTCTTGGCACAGTATTCATGGCACAGTATTCTTGGCACAGTATTCTTGGCACAGTATTCTTGGCACAGTATTCATGGCACAGTATTCTTGGCACAGTATTCTTGGCACAGTATTCATGGCACAGTATTCTTGGCACAGTATTCTTGGCACAGTATTCTTGGCACAGTATTCATGGCACAGTATTCTTGGCACAGTATTCTTGGCACAGTATTCTTGGCACAGTATTTATGGCACAGTATTCTTGGCACAGTATTCTTGGCACAGTATTCTTGGCACAGTATTCTTGGCACAGTATTTATGGCACAGTATTCTTGGCACAGTATTCTTGGCACAGTATTCTTGGCACAGTATTTATGGCACAGTATTTATGGCACAGTATTTATGGCACAGTATTCTTGGCACAGTATTCTTGGCACAGTATTCTTGGCACAGTATTCTTGGCACAGTATTTATGGCACAGTATTCTTGGCACAGTATTCTTGGCACAGTATTCTTGGCACACCTGACGTAGAGAATAAGATTTTATGGGGATAACGAACAACAATGTCATGTAGAGCTTTATGTTTCACTGAATAGAGCTTTATGCTTCACTGAATAGAGCTTTATGCTTCACTGTGTAGAGCTTTATGCTTCACTGTGTAGAGCTTTATGTTTCTCTGTGTAGAGCTTCATCAAGTTATGTTTCACGGCTTAGAGCTTTATGTTTCAATGAGTAGAGCTTCAAGGTATGTTTCACTGTGTAGAGCTTTATAAGTCATGTTTAACTATATATAAAGATTTATTACGTTGCCCTCTGCGTAATCATATATATATATATATATATATATATATATATATATATATATATATATATATATATATATATATATATATATATATATATATATATATATATATATATATATATATGAGAGAGAGAGAGAGAGAGAGAGAGAGAGAGAGCAAAATACATAGAATAAAATAAGAGAGGATGATGACAGAAGAAGCAACTTAGTGAAAGTTGACCTTAGCAGGTAAATTCTATTGGACCTTCACAAATAACTAGTTACTAAACTCTCAGCTACTCGAAAATAAGAGTCATTAAGAGTAAAGTTAATGGGGTTGCTACAAGCTAAGACAATAGTTACCAAGAGTGAAGGAGTGGAGGGTAATGAAGGGTGATGAGTTATGATGAGTAATGAGGCACTTGTGAGTCCAGGAGAAAGGCTTGAAACCAATTAGTTTTGGTAAGTAAACAGTTTTGTGGCTAGAACAATGTACAGATATACCGAATTTAGTGAAACAGTCACAATACCGTGGCTGGAATATTTAACATTCCAGACTACTAGAAATAGCAATCACAGTACCGTGCTGGAATATTTTACATTCCAGACTACTAGAAATAGCAGTCACTATACCGTGGCTGGAATATTCAACATTCCAGACTACTAGAAATAGTCACAATACCGTGCTGGAATATTTTACATTCCAGACTACTAGAAATAGCAGTCACTATACCGTGGCTGGAATATTTAACATTCCAGACTACTAGAAATAGTCACAATACCGTGCTGGAATATTTAACATTCCAGACTACTAGAAATAGCAGTCACTATACCGTGCTGGAATATTTAACATTCCAGACTACTAGAAATAGCAGTCACTATACCGTGGCTGGAATATTTAACATTCCAGACTACTAGAAATAGTCACAATACCGTGCTGGAATATTTAACATTCCAGACTACTAGAAATAGCAGTCACTATACCGTGCTGGAATATTTTACATTCCAGACTACTAGAAATAGCACTCACAATACCGTGCTGGAATATTTAACATTCCAGACTACTAGAAATAGCAGTCACAATACCGTGCTGGAATATTTTACATTCCAGACTACTAGAAATAGCAATCACAGTACCGTGCTGGAATATTTTACATTCCAGACTATTAGAAATAGCAGTCACTATACCGTGGCTGGAATATTTAACATTCCAGACTACTAGAAATAGTCACAATACCGTGCTGGAATATTTTACATTCCAGACTACTAGAAATAGCACTCACAATACCGTGGCTGGAACAATTCACAACTAATTTAATATTACACAAACAGACATAGGGAAAGAGAGAGACGCGCGCGTACACCGCGACCAGCGAAGAGGCGGGGCCAGGAGCTGTGTCTCGATCCCTTCAGCCACAAATAAGCGCAACCATACAACTCTGAAATTCCCAGAACAACAATGAGCATAACTAAACAAAGTAGCCTCAACAGGCGCAAAAAACCACGCAAAACCGAAGCCAGACCATAACTGGTTGGCTTCATTACTGCCAAGTAACGAGAGGAATCCAAAGCTTCAATCCAAGGCTTCGAAGGCTTTGTATACCAATAAATGAAGCTATATAATTATGCTTAAGGGTTAACTAACGTCTGGTACAAGTGTCAGATGATTATGTCTTGTATTCTTTTCCTTTCAAGGCTTTTAAGTCTTATACTCACGACGTTTCGACCGCTCCTGTGATCCTTGCTTCACTTGTATTCTCAAAACGTTCCAAAAACTGGCCGCTTCGTTGGACAAATTTCTCGTATCTCTTTAGCAGTCAAAACGTCTGGTTTCCAGTATGATCCCCAACCGAAACGATTCAACAACGCGTTAATAGCCTGTACTTAGGAGACAAACTTCTGGCGACCTTTCGGTCCGACTTGGACCGAAACGTGTTCACAAAGTGTCCGTTCTGTTCAGTAGTGTTAATGGAATAGTGATCAACTTGTAGGTGACCCCCTTGAAGAGATCGAACACCCTATCAAGGCTACAAGACTGAACACCCTATGAAGGCTACAAGACTGAACACCCTATCAAGGCTACAAGACTGAACACCCTGTCAAGGCTACAAGACTGAACACCCTATCAAGGCTACAAGACTGAACACCCTATCAAGGCTACAAGACTGAACACCCTATCAAGGCTACAAGACTGAACACCCTATCAAGGCTACAAGACTGAACACCCTATCAAGGCTACAAGACTGAACACTCTATCAAGGCTACAAGACTGAACACCCTATCAAGGCTACAAGACTGAACACACTATCAAGGCTACAAGACTGAACACACTATCAAGGCTACAAGACTGAACACCCTATCAAGGCTACAAGACTGAACACTATCAAGGCTACAAGACTGAATACCCTATCAAGGCTACAAGACTGAACACCCTATCAAGGCTACAAGACTGAACACTCTATCAAGGCTACAAGACTGAACACTCTATCAAGGCTACAAGACTGAACACTATCAAGGCTACAAGACTGAACACCCTATCAAGGCTACAAGACTGAACACCCTATCAAGGCTACAAGACTGAACACATTATCAAGGCTACAAGACTGAACACCCTATCAAGGCTATAAAACTGAACACACTATCAAGGCTATAAAACTGAACACACTATCAAGGCTATAAAACTGAACACACTATCAAGGCTACAAGACTGAACACACTATCAAGGCTACAAGACTGAACACACTATCAAGGCTACAAGACTGAACACACTATCAAGGCTATAAAACTGAACACACTATCAAGGCTACAAGACTGAACACACTATCAAGGCTACAAGACTGAACACACTATCAAGGCTACAAGACTAAACACACTATCAAGGCTACAAGACTGAACACACTATCAAGGCTACAAGACTGAACACCCTATCAAGGCTATAAAACTGAACACACTATCAAGGCTACAAGACTGAACACACTATCAAGGCTACAAGACTGAACACCCTATCAAGGCTATAAAACTGAACACACTATCAAGGCTATAAAACTGAACACACTATCAAGGCTACAAGACTGAACACACTATCAAGGCTATAAGACTGAACACACTATCAAGGCTACAAGACTGAACACACTATCAAGGCTATAAAACTGAACACACTATCAAGGCTACAATACTGAACACACTATCAAGGCTACAAGACTGAACACACTATCAAGGCTATAAAACTGAACACAGTATCAAGGCTATAAAACTGAACACCCTTTACGAGGACTAAATGACTGATTTCTTTCAGTCAAGGCTGAAAGACTGAACTTCTATCAAGGCTAAAGAACCGAACACGATCAAGTCACCTCTGTATCCCACTGCAGAACCTTACTACGAGGGCAAAACGCATCAAGAATCAAGGTTAGCACATTTCGATACTTGCAATGCATTGGCTTAAGCCGGTGGGAGACTTGGACCTGCCACGCATGGGCCAGTAGGCCTCCTGCAGTGTTCCTTCTTCCTTATGTATACCTCGTTTTGCCCATGTGCCATTACAGCCTTAATGACCCTCGTGTATACGATTATACCTACCTGGAGTATACCTGGAGAGGATTTCGGGGGGTCATCGCCCCCGCGGCTCGGTCTTTGACCAGGCCCCGTGGTAGATCAGGGCCTGATCAACCAGGCTGTTACGACTGGCGTAAGGCGAATACTTCTATGCGTTTTTACGGTCATATTTCCGCATACGGCGAGTATAACGTGACGTTTTAACGTCAGGCGTTTAGCTACTCAGAGTCGAGATTCCTGAAAAGACAGCCGGCTCACGAGGTCAGTAAATCAGCTCAATTAGCAGGCTTTACCAGGATCGTTGCGATACTTAAACCGACGGGTTTACAACTCTTTCTAGTCATTTATGCTCGTACCCCCTTCCCTATTATAGGATTTAAACATGCATCAGGTTATTTTCCAAACAAATAAATAATATCTGCGTTTGTCTTGCTTGCTTTCTTACTTGCTTGCTTGCTTTCTTACTTGCTTGCTTGCTTTCTTACTTGCTTGCTTGTTTTCTTGCTTGCTTGCTTTCTTACTTGCTTGCTTGTTTTCTTACTTGCTTGCTTGCTTTCTTACTTGCTTGCTTGCTTTCTTACTTGCTTGCTTGCTTTCTTACTTGCTTGCTTGCTTTCTTACTTGCTTGCTTGCTTTCTTACTTGCTTGCTTGCTTTCTTACTTGCTTGCTTGCTTTCTTGCTTGTTTGGTTGCTTGCTTACTAAAACGAATTCACCTACTCCCTTTTTACTCTTTATACTGATGAGGGAATGAGGTGTTTTCTGGTTAGTTGACGGAGGCTCGAGCCTTAACCACTTCTCCCACTTAACCCACAATTTATTGAATCTGCTAGTTTCTATAAGATCGTCAAGAAATAAAAATTATGGGCCCCTCTAGTCTATGTTAGGAAAAAATAATTGTCCCTAGCCACTTTTTCAGGGAAATTTTGAGTAATAATATCTGGGAGCTCCACATGAAAGGGACAGCCTATTGGCTTTACTGAGTATTTGCACCTGATAGAGCTTCAAGTGAAACATACCCCTAATATAGCTCTTGACAGAGGCCACAAAACTGTTCAAAACGTCGCTATAAGCTTAATCTAAGTGCTGTTTATTTAAATATATAATCCACCTGGCCCACAAATATAAATCTGGACCACATACATAAATCTGGACCACATACATAAATCTGGACCACATACATAAATCATCTGACCCACAAATAATATAATCTGACCTACAAATATAAATCTCTGACCCACAAATAATATAAATCCTCCGAACCCCAAATATAAATCTGGACCACAAATATAAATCGGGACAAGAAATATAAATATGGACCAAAAATAATATAAATTTGCACCACAAATAAATAACGAACAGGATCACAAACAGAACCAGGTGAACCACTAACACAACCAAAAGAACCGGAGGTAGAGCACAACCTGACCACCAACCCATAACACCACCCACCCCACCAAACTCGAAGTCCTGGCCTTGCTTAACACCCAAACAAATCCACACTTCCAGAGAGGCGACATAATGCCTAATGGGAGGCGTTGAAAAGAGCCACATACAACAAGGTAATCCCACACTGGCTGGATTTCTTCCATTTCTCAAGTCAGGCATCCCGGCAATTAATGCAAGATGGGAATCTTCCTACGGTATGGTTGGACATGGTGTGCATGTCAGCGTGCTATAAAGCCCCATCTCGCTCCATGTTCGACACTCGTTCTAACACTGAGGCCACACGTACCTTGCCTTGACCTCATGAGGTGAAGTTTTCCAGCCGTTCTCTAAAATATAAGAGAGGTATTAACGAAGCTTCGTAAATGACGATCGGTGAAGCGTGCTAGTATGTAGTATTTTAAGTCAGAAAATTCTGATGAGGGACTGACTACCTTTTAAACCAGAGTGAGGGACTGACCACTCTCTTATCCAGAGTGAGGGACTGGCCACTCTCTTATCCAGAGTGAGGGACTGACCACTGTCTTGTCCAGAGGGACTGACCACTCTCTTATCCAGAGTGAGGGACTGACCACTCTCTTATCCAGAGGGAGGGACTGACCACTCTCTTATCCAGAGTGAGGGACTGACCACTCTCTTATCCAGAGGGAGGGACTGACCACTCTCTTATCCAGAGTGAGGGACTGACCACTCTCTTATCCAGAGTGAGGGACTGACTATCTTTTAAACCAGAGTGAGGGACTGACCACTCTCTTATCCAGAGTGAGGGACTGACCACTCTCTTATCCAGAGTGAGGGACTGACCACTCTCTTATCCAGAGTGAGGGACTGACCACTCTCTTATCCAGAGTGAGGGACTGACCACTCTCTTATCCAGAGTAAGGGACTGACCACTCTCTTATCCAGAGGGACTGACCACTCTCTTACCCAGACCGAGGGACTGACCACCTCTTATCCAGACCGAGGGATTGCCCACCTTTTATCCAGACATAGGGACTGACCACTCTCTTATCCAGAGTAAGGGACTGACCACTCTCTTATCCAGAGGGACTGACCACTCTCTTATCCAGACCGAGGGATTGCCCACCTTTTATCCAGACATAGGGACTGACCACTCTTATCCAGACCGAGGGACTGACCACCTCTTATCAAGCATAAGAGACTGACCACTCTCTTATCCAGACAAAGGGACTGCCCACCTCTTATCCAGACCGAAGGACTGACCACTCTCTTATCCAGACCGAGGGACTGACCACCTCTTATCAAGCATGGGGGACTGACCACCACCTATCATGGCAAAGGAACTGATGACATCGCATCCATAAATGTATTGAAATTTTTTCTTTATCTTATCTAAAAATTACTCACTTATATAAATACAGTCTACACATTCCCAACACTTCCTAGATCCTCCTTGTTCATCTGAGCTCTTTCTCTCTGTCTTGCCCTTACTTCTTTACCTGGTATACTCGACAGGCTTATTCCCCTATAATTCTTACTTCTTTACCCCTTTCTCCTTATACAAATTAACTATGCTTGGTCTCTGCCAATCCCTAGGTGCCTTCCCCCTTTCATGTGTATACTAAGCAAATGCACCACTACAAAATTTAGATCCCAACCTGCTTTTAACATTCCTTTCTTGATCCCACCTATCCCAGCTGCTTTACTCCACTGCATTATATCTGGCTCCTCCTCACTCCTAAAAGGTGTTGTACCTCCCTGTCCAATGCACGAAAACGCTGCCTCCCTCTCTTCATCAACATTCAACAAGGCCTTAAAATATTCTCCCCATCTTCCCAGTACATCCACCTCATCTTTTAACGGCCCTCTTGTTTTTAACAGTTAGATTCATTTGCTCCCTGAGCTTTACCAATTACTTTCTTCCAAAATTTTTTCAGCAATAATATATATATATATATATATATATATATATATATATATATATATATATATATATATATTACACACAACAAATGATAAGAGATGTTTCAGGAGGGGAAAGGTGTGTTTTAACTGGAGGAAAAGAAGAATGGGAGGAAAAGAAGGATGAGAATGGAGATGGGAGGGGAGGGGAGAGGGGGATTACGTGGCCTTGCCGTAATGATCACGACTAGAATACCAAACTCTGGGTCCATTCATGACGGCACACGGGTGAGAGGAGGGGGGAAGGGGTAGAGGGAGGGAAGGGGTAGAGGGAGGGAAGGGGTAGAGGGAGGGAAGGGGTAGAGGGAGGGAAGGGGTAGAGGGAGGGAAGGGGCAGCGGGAGGGAAGGGGCAGAGGGAGGGAAGGGATGAGAAAGTGGAAGGGGTATGACAGGAGGGGGGGGTAGGGGGTAAGGCCATGGGTCAGGGGTGGAAGGAATGGGTCATTATAATCTGTTTCGCAAGACTTGAGGCATTTAGGTCTCTTATTGAGTGTTTCTGGAATGAGTGGGAAGAGGAGAGGGATCAGGGTCGTATAATAATGAGAGGGATAGGAGTTATACAAGGGGTGTAAAGACAGAAGGTAGATGGAGTGGGTTAGAAGAGTGAATAGGGGTGTAAGAATTAAAATGAGAGGGTAGAGAGGTAGGGGTAATAATGAGAGGGATAACTGAGAGGGGGAAGGCATAAGAATGAGAAGAGTAGGGATTAAAATGAATAGGGGAGAGGGATACACACTAGAACGAGAGTACTAGAAGGTAGGTAAGGAGGGAGAGGTGGTAGGAGTAGCAGCAGCAGTAACAGTAGCAGCAACAGCAGCGGGAGTAGCAGCAGCAGTAACAGTAGCAGCAACAGCAGCGGGTGTAGCAGCAGCAGTAACAGTAGCAGCAACAGCAGTAACAGTAGCAGCAGCAGTAACAGTAGCAGCAACAGCAGCGGGTGTAGCAGCAGCAGTAACAGTAGCAGCAACAACAGTAACAGTAGCAGCAACAACAGTAACAGCAGCAGCAGTAACAGTAGCAGCAACAGCAGCGGGTGTAGCAGCAGCAGTAACAGTAGCAGCAGCAGTAACAGTAGCAGCAGCAGTAACAGTAGCAGCAGCAGTAACAGTAGCAGCAGCAGTAACAGTAGCAGCAACAGTAGCAGCAGCAGTAACGGTAGCAACAGCAACAGTAGCAGCAGCAGTAACAGTAGCAGCAACAGTAGCAGCAGCAGCAGTAACAGTAGCAGCAACAGCAGCGGGTGTAGCAGCAGCAGTAACAGTAGCAGCAACAGCAGCGGGTGTAGCAGCAGCAGTAACAACAGTAACAGTAGCAGCAACAGCAGCGGGTGTAGCAGCAGCAGTAACAACAGTAACAGTAGCAGCAGCAGTAACAGTAACAGTAGCAGTAACAGTAGCAGCAACAGCAGTAACAGTAGCAGCAACAGTAGCAGTAACAGTAGCAGTAACAGTAGCAGTAACAGTAGCAGCAGCAGTAGGTGTAGCAACAGCAGTAACAGCAGCAGCAACAGCAGGTGTAGCAGTAGCAGCAACAACAGTAACAGTAGCAGCAGCAGTAACAGTAACAGCAGCAACAGCAGTAACAGTAGCAGTAACAGCAGTAGGTGTAGCAGCAGCAGTAACAACAGTAACAGTAGCAGCAGCAGCAGCAGTAGGTATAGCAGCAGCAGCAACAACAGTAACAGTAGCAGCAGCAGCATCAGCAGTAACAGTAGCAGCAGCAACAGTAACAGTAGCAGCAGCAACAATAACAGTAGCAGCAACAACAGTAACAGCAGCAGCAGTAACAGTAGCAGCAACAGCAGCAGGTGTAGCAGCAGCAGCAACAACAGTAACAGTAGCAGCAGCAGTAACAGCAGCAGCAGCAGAAGTAACAGTAGCAGCAACAGCAGCAGGTGTAGCAGCAGCAGCAACAACAGTAACAGTAGCAGTAACAGCAGCAGCAACAGCAGCAGTAGGTGTAGCAACAGCAGTAACAGTAGCAGCAGCAATAACAGCAACATTCACTCACAGAATGAGACACTCTGAGCCATACTCTGTTACTACTCGTATCTTCACCCACACGCACTCGTCTCTCTCACTCACCTTCCCCAACCTCCCCTAACATAACCCAAGGGGTGATCAAGCCACAACATGACCCGTATCCGCGTGCCGACACTGCTGTCCTTGGTACGGGTCACATTGTTGTTGAGTACACAATTAGCCAACAACAGATGGCGTTGATCTCTCTGGCTGTCAGGGAACAAGAGGGTCTGAACCTACGGACTAATATGGGCAAAACGTAGTCACGGATGTGTGTGTGTGTGTGTGTGTGTGTGTGAGTGAGAGAGAGAGAGAGAGAGAGAGAGAGAGAGAGAGAGAGAGAGAGAGAGAAAAGATAGGTAAGAGAATTTGTGTATATATATAATTCAATATATATATATATATATATATATATATATATATATATATATATATATATATATATATATATATATATATATATATATATAGTGAACGCGGTCCTCTGGGAACGTATTCGCGTGGAAACCCTCCTTTTTTCTGAAATTTTGCAAGCTCCTGATGATGTGTTGATTGCACCACGAAAGGCCTGGAGCTATTATTCTACTCCCCATCCCCCCAGTGGTTGTTTTGCATATATAATATGTTCACTTTTCTCCCCTCTCACTCTGATAACGAATCTCTGATAACGAATCACTGATAACGAACCAGTGAAAACTTAGGATAGTTGCCCTAGAACTAACAACTCCAGGTTCCGAATAACTATCTTACACCAAGATATATTGAATCCCAATGTCCTTATATAATTTACGTAAGATATACTTACATTCTCTTAAGAAACAATATGACTGGAATTTCTCGTATTTTAATATACTCAGAGTATATCAATATACTTCTAATAACTACTGAGAAGCATTAAATTATAATTCAGAGTATAATACTCCATTGTACAATGGGACTGACCAATGTCTTCGTGGTTAAATTGGTAGCGGTCTCTTGTCTCACACTGAGGGGCTGGGGTTCGATTTCCGGTCGAGTGTAAATGCTGGGCAGGTTTTTGTACACCTGTTTACCTACGTGCAAGTACCAGGGTCGCATCCTGGGGGGGATAGTACCAGAGGAACCGGCTGGTAGTAAGCCAGTTCGAAGGCGTGGCTTTACTGGGTTAGCCTGTATTGGAGAAGCTTGGGGATAAATTCCTTAAATTAAATCGAACAAAAATTACCTTAAATTAAATCTAACAAAAATTACCTTAAATTATATCGAACAAAAATTACCTTAAGTTAAATCGAAAAAAAATTACCTTAAATTATATCGAACAAAAATTACCTTAAATTAAATCGAACAAAAAATTACCTTAAATTATATCGAACAAAAATTACCTTAAATTAAATCTAATAAAAATTACCTTAAATTAAATCGAACAAAAATTACCTTAAATTAAATCGAACAAAAATTACCTTAAATTAAATCGAACAAAAATTACCTTAAATTAAATCTAATAAAAATTACCTTAAATTAAATCGATCAAAAATTACCTTAAATTATATCAAACAAAAATTACCTTAAATTATATCTAACAAAAAATTACCTTAAATTATATCGAACATAAATTACCTTAAATTAAATCTAACAAAAATTACCTTAAATTAAATCTAACAAAAATTACCTTAAATTAAATCTAACAAAAATTACCTTAAATTAAATCTAACAAAAATTACCTTAAATTAAATCTAACAAAAATTACCTTAAATTAAATCGAACAAAAAATTACGTTAAATTAAATCGAACAAAAAATTACCTTAAATTATATCGAACAAAAATTACCTTAAATTATATCGAACAAAAATTACCTTAAATTAAATCTAATAAAAATTACCTTAAATTAAATCGATCAAAAATTACCTTAAATTATATCAAACAAAAAATTACCTTAAATTATATCAAACAAAAATTACCTTAAATTATATCTAACAAAAAATTACCTTAAATTATATCAAACAAAAATTACCTTAAATTAAATCGAACAAAAATTATCTTAAATCGAACAAAAAATTACCTTAAATTAAATCGAACAAAAATTACCTTAAATTAAATCTAACAAAAATTACCTTAAATTAAATCTAACAAAAATTACCTTAAATTATATCTAACAAAAATTACCTTAAATTAAATCTGACAAAAATTACCTTAAATACGTATACAAAAGACTAATAAATCTGTTGTATAAAACAGAAGACTTAAAAAAATAAATTCAACCAAAATAAATTCAACTCGAAAGAGTAAACAGAAAGAAAAGTCGAAATATATTTTTAACACTAAATCTCTGAGGAATTCAAAGACCAAATATTTTTATTTATTCAGATACAGAAACAAAATGTAGGTAGAAAAGTTCCATTTAAATATAACTCAGGTCAGCTTACTGATAAGCAGATTATTACCCCTGGTTAACCTTGTCAGAGTGATCTGCGAAGCTGTGCTGGACAACCTCTGGAAATTATTGGATTAACAAAACACCGAACAATGCCGTGACTGGAACGATATACAAATAACCCGCACATAAAAGAGAGATGCTTACGACGACGTTTCGGTCCGACTTGGACCATTTACAAAGTCACACTAACCAGAAGTGGAGCAAGAGAGAAGCTTACGACGACGTTTCGGTCCGACTTGGACCATTTACAAAGTCACACTAACCAGAAGTGGAGCAAGAGAGAAGCTTACGACGACGTTTCGGTCCGACTTGGACCATTTACAAAGTCACACTAACCAGAAGTGGAGCAAGAGAGAAGCTTACGATGACGTTTCGGTCCGACTTGGACCATTTACAAAGTCACACTAACCAGAAGTGGAGCAAGAGAGAAGCTTACGACGACGTTTCGGTCCGACTTGGACCATTTACAAAGTCACACTAACCAGAAGTGGAGCAAGAGAGAAGCTTACGATGACGTTTCGGTCCGACTTGGACCATTTACAAAGTCACACTAACCAGAAGTGGAGCAAGAGAGAAGCTTACGACGACGTTTCGGTCCGACTTGGACCATTTACAAAGTCACACTAACCAGAAGTGGAGCAAGAGAGAAGCTTACGACGACGTTTCGGTCCGACTTGGACCATTTACAAAGTCACACTAACCAGAAGTGGAGCAAGAGAGAAGCTTACGACGACGTTTCGATCCGACTTGGACCATTTACAAAGTCACACTAATCAGAAGTGGAGCAGGACGGCTATATATAGGCAGGAAGAGGTGGTGGTGGTGATAGTAGTAGTAGTAGTACAAGAATGGTATATAATACCGACATGATGAAATTAAGACATGCGCAATACCCGGGCATCTCTATCGTAGACGTTTCGCCATCCAGCCAGCCACTGGATGGCGAAACGTCCACAACAAAGACACCCGGGTTATTTGTGAATCATTGGATTCTAGATTTGCACCTGGAAGAGTTGCAGTAAACACAGAAGTAAATTTTCCCTGGATCTTTCATTTCTGCTTTGATCTTATCCTAGAAATCTGTCTTGGATAAACCATACCACGGGCGGGGATTGAACCCGCGATCAGAGAGTCTCAAAACTCCAGACCGTCGCGTTAGCCACTGGACCAGCTAGCCACAATAAGATTAATCCAACTAGGTATATTTCTACACCATAGGAAGGTTAGCATAGGACACCACTGTGACCACAAATGCAAGTTTTTACAGACGAATCTCCAGCTAGAGTGACCGTGACGAACTCTAGCTCAAGTCCCCTCAAAGCCGTCAACACGACTCGCTAAATCGTAATGACACAATTGCTAACAGACCATACCAGAGGCGGGGTTAGAACCCGCGATCAGAGTCGTAAAACTCCAGACCGACGCGTTAGCCACTGGGCCAGCTGGCTACAATAAGATTCATCCCGTTATTTCTATCAACATGGAACAAGTTAAACCATTGATTATGGAACTAGACAGGCACGACCCGACTCTCTAAAACCATGTCACGGTTATTGCAAAAATACCAACAGCATCTTCTAACCAGGTTTCTCACATGTTACCTCAACTCTCCCTTCTCTTGAAGATGCACCTGTCAGACAACACATCGTTTACAGCAGAGAGCCTTTCGCTTTTCTATCCTTGACTAACACACACTTAGACAATATATAATAGTTCTTAATCTAAGTAGACGTAAATAGTTCTCAGCGGTCAGCAGACGACCTGGAAGTGCACTCTGAGGCTGTCCTTCCCATGTACTCTGAGAACCTACTATGGACGTCAACACACAACTCACATATGGCTTGCCCCCAACCTATTTTTTCCCCTATTCTTACGTTTCTTTAGCCCTTGCTTCTCTTCCGCTGCTTCACAATCTTTTCATATCTTCCTTACCACCCCTTATCCCACGATAAAAACCCATCCTCACCTCATTATACCTGGAGGTTACCTGGAGGTTATTCCGGGGATCAACGCCCCCGCGGCCCGGTCCATGACCAGGCCTCCCGATGGATCAGGGCCTGATCAACTAGACATTATATATGTATGAAAGTGCAGTTGAAGACAGCAGTCACTCAAACTCGACAAGAACATCACTTAATCACTTAATAATATACTTAAGTGAGCATTTTATCGCCGTGTTTTGCACACTTTGGGGCAAGTGTTTTTGTTTATCAGGAAATAAGAGTCTTCGACACGAGGCTCTGTTAAAAGAGGCCCCGTTCAGTGATTACCAACTCCGTCTTAACTCCAGCAGCGTAATTTCTGCGGTACGACCTAGCGACGCCACAATGACCCAATCAACCAATTACCTGTAAGGTGATGAGTGTTTTATTGATCTGTTTATGTCTTCCTGCGTGCTTTTACGAGCCTCCGGCTACTTTAAAACACTCACACGTGTGACAAACACATTTCCAAACACGCATCCACATTCCTGCTGGAATGCGTTAATGGCCCAACTGGTAGTTTCAACCATCTTAAAACCACTTATTTCGGCAATTAGGGATTCTGCGCAAGCCTTAATTATCGCTGTCATGAACAAATTTATTCACAGCTGGAATGACTTAATCAGGAGAGCCGTCAGGGGAGGTCAGCTGATGCTCACGCTGATATAGCAAGGTAATTACTGAATCATGGAGAGATGCTGCGGTATCAGTCTCTCTCTCTCTCTCTCACATCACACGAGAAACTAGAATCATGTGCAGCCAACTACAACAAACCTCTAGACAACACAGAAGTGCATAGAACAATCCTAGAAAGCTAGATATAAATAGCTGCAATACTACACTAGAAAGCTATATGCAGAGAGGTGTTCCTCGCCTAACAAGAGTCACTTGTCTCGCCCCACGACCAGGTATGATTGGTTATCAGGGCCTAACGCTGCTCCTACCATATAAGCCGAAGAACATAAACAAAAGAATTAGTTCCCGTCTTGAGGGTAATTCCCATGTTGCTCTCGTTGTGACAACGTTTGCTGGTGTCGACATACACACCGTGTGCTAGCGCCGACACATACAGAGTGTTAGATTAGATTAGGACACAGGGGGCATGTTTTAGATAAGAGAGTGCAGCTAAATCGCGACCTGGCTATCTCAGATCATCGTTGATAAATGAGATAGAGTACAGTGTGCCAGATGAAAGTGCGGTGACGATTATCTTCCCCCTTTTTACGAGTTCTTTTCCTATCATCCTTCAAGGGAGTCCCTTGAATCTCAAGGCACATGATCTTTGAGGACTTGCTCCTTCAAGGATCAAGGCCGGATTGCTTCCTATTCCCCAAAATATTCTATATCTTTATCTCTACATGTACAAGGTATACAGACCATAGCTGACATCAATGACAAACTACTACATAGAAAGTCCCTTGTTATGCTGAGCATTTCCCGCAAATTAGGTCAGTTTTGTCCCAGGATGTGACCCACACCAGTCCACTAACACCCAGGTACCTATTTTAAACTGATGGATGAACGGGGACAGCAGGTGTCTTATGGAAACCCGTCCCTAATGTTTTCCAGCCGTACCGGAGGCGATTCGAACTCTGGACCTCAGTGCGTGAGGCAAGTGCGCTAGCGACCGAACCACAGGATGTCAACCTTCCTGATGATCATCGTTTTCTCTGTTACTTCTAATTGTTGTTGCTTCTGCTGCTACTTTCCTCTCCCTTTATCACCTTCTCATCTTCCTAATCCTCTTCCTGTGGGGGTTGACGACCCCTGGCTTAGGTTCCAGCACCACAGGTGTGACAGACCATCGCGCGATACCCCACTCTGATACCCCACTCTGATACCCATAATCCTGCCGGTGGAACATGATTTAGTGTCGACTGGCGCAGTATGCGGTCCACCAGTCCACTCTACGTGCGGTCCACTGGTCCACACTACCCCTCACGCCTCCGTGGTGTGTACCGTTGATGGAAGGCTCTTGATTCAAGGAACTAAGAGCTACTCTTCCTTTGGATCAAACTCCCTCGAATACTCCAATTATTTCTCCCTACCCTCATTTCCCCACCTTTTATCTCCTCTCTCTCTCTCTCTCTCCTATTCCGGTAAACCCCCTCCTTCCCTCTTCGTCTTCTGAATGGTCCTGATGGGCACCTGATCTGAATGGCTGTGTTACAGGCAGGTTGAGGTCACTTGCTAGCTATAACTGCTGACCCCAGCGATTGGCAGCAGCGGCTGACCCCAGCGATTGGCAACAGAGGCTGACCCCAGTGATTGGCAACAGCGGCTGACCCCAGTGATTGGCAACAGCGGCTGACCCCAGTGATTGGCAACAGAGGCTGACCCCAGTGATTGGCAACAGAGGCTGACCCCAGTGATTGGCAACAGCGGCTGACCCCAGTGATTGGCAACAGCGGCTGACCCCAGTGATTGGCAACAGAGGCTGACCCCAGTGATTGGCAACAGAGGCTGACCCCAGTGATTGGCAACAGAGGCTGACCCCAGTGATTGGCAACAGATGCTGACCCCAGTGATTGGCAACAGCGGCTGACCCCAGTGATTGGCAACAGCGGCTGACCCCAGTGATTGGCAACAGCGGCTGATCTCAGCGGCCGATCAGAGGCAGCAGTGATCTGATTGACCTGCTGTTGGTACAGCGGAAATGCAATCAACAACTGCTGTAACCACCATAACTACCACAATCGTCTGGTACTACTGCTATAACTACCACAATCGTCTGGTACTACTGCTATAACTACCACAATCGTCTGGTACTACTGCTATAACTACCACAATCGTCTGGTACTACTGCTATAACTACCACAATCGTCTGGTACTACTGCTATAACTACCACAATCGTCTGGTACTACTGCTATAACTACCACAATCGTCTGGTACTACTGCTATAACTACCACAATCGTCTGGTATTACTGCTATAACTACCACAATCGTCTGGTACTACTGCTATAACTACCACAATCGTCTGGTATTACTGCTATAACTACCACAATCGTCTGGTACTACTGCTATAACTACCACAATCGTCTGGTATTACTGCTATAACTACCACAATCGTCTGGTACTACTGCTATAACTACCACAATCGTCTGGTACTACTGCTATAACTACCACAATCGTCTGGTATTACTGCTATAACTACCACAATCGTCTGGTACTACTGCTATAACTACCACAATCGTCTGGTATTACTGCTATAACTACCACAATCGTCTGGTACTACTGCTATAACTACCACAATCGTCTGGTATTGCTGCTATAACTACCACAATCGTCTGGTACTGCTATAACTACCACAATCGTCTGGTACTACTGCTATAACTACCACAATCGTCTGGTACTACTGCTATAACTACCACAATCGTCTGGTACTACTGCTATAACTACCACAATCGTCTGGTATTACTGCTATAACTACCACAATCGTCTGGTACTACTGCTATAACTACCACAATCGTCTGGTACTACTGCTATAACTACCACAATCGTCTGGTATTACTGCTATAACTACCACAATCGTCTGGTACTACTGCTATAACTACCACAATCGTCTGGTATTACTGCTATAACTACCACAATCGTCTGGTACTACTGCTATAACTACCACAATCGTCTGGTATTGCTGCTATAACTACCACAATCGTCTGGTACTGCTATAACTACCACAATCGTCTGGTACTACTGCTATAACTACCACAATCGTCTGGTACTACTGCTATAACTACCACAATCGTCTGGTATTGCTGCTATAACTACCACCACTACCACAATCGTCAACTATTGCTATACCTACCACAACTACCACTGATAATAATCAATAAGACAAATTAGCTTCAAACAATAACCTCAGCCTCATGTAGCAACAACAACTACAACCACTACTACCACCACCAACACAACTTCAACAACTATTACTTAAGGCTTCTCTTATACGTTTAAAGATATATTTTTTTTCATTTATGTTAATGTAAAAATTAATAATTTTGTACCAAAAAAACCTTAGAAAACTTACCTGACATTATAACAAGCGCAGTTTAATTTAGCATAGTCTAACTAAATATATTTTAGGTAAGTTTACACTAATTAAATAAACACAATGAAATATATTTTTTTCGTTAGGCTCAGAATGATTTTTTGAGAAATTATGGCATACATAAATTTTCGCTTGCCTTATTCGGCAAGAAGAGCGCTGCTATTTAAGCCAAAATCGCTAGTTTTACCTATTCGGCACGACATTATATATGCAGAACAACCACTGTGAAATAATGAAATTCCAAGCGCTTTCGTGATTTCTCACATTATCAAGGAACTATATAGTTCCTTGAAAATGTGAGAAGTCACGAAAGCGCTTGGAATTTCGCTATTTTTTTTCACAGTGGTTGTTTAGCATACTGTAATATCACCTGTTTACTGTGATCTTATTGCATATATATACAGTGGACCCCCGCTTAACGATCACCTCCAAATGCGACCAATTATGTAAGTGTATTTATGTAAGTGCGTGTGTACGTGTATGTTTGTGGGTCTGAAATGGACTAATCTACTTCACAATATTTCTTATGGGAACAAATTCGGTCAGTACTGGCACCTGAACATACTTCTGGAATGAAAAAAGTTCGTTAACCGGGGGTCCACTGTATATATATATGTATGTATATATATGTATATATATTTATATATATATATATATATATGTATATATATTTATATATGTATATATGTATATATGTGTATATTTATATGTATATATATATTTATATATATTTATATATTTATATATATTTATATATATATATATATAAATACAGGAGGCATCTCACAGTATAGAAAATCTTACAAATCAAAACGTAAAGAAGAACTAATTGACTGGGAAATAAATAGCAAGATAGAAGGTGAACAAAAGCAATCACCGGATTGGTGTGGGAACGCAGGACTTCTGATTGAGTGTGACGACGATCAGGTTATCCTGTGGCGTACGTGGAACAATCAGAGAAACCGCTGCACTCTCTCACAGATGAATCACTTGTACCAAACCACCAATCAGAGGAAGTGATGACATCTTCACTAATGACCTCAATAGCGGCGTACAACACGATTTCCCGGACGAAAATAACTTACGATACCTCGGTTAACTGGTTCACTGGGTTTGAAGCCTGCCAACTACACCATTATCATTAAACCAGTCAATTCCTTCAACCTAAAATCGTGAATAAATCCAAGTAACATGTTAATTGAGGCTCCTCGTGTTGCGACTGGCTCGTGTATAGGTCTGGAAAAAGCAAATGTCTGAGTGTAAATGCCTCCAGAGTGCAACCTTCATCAGTCCTAAACTAAGATGAATGGTTTAGATCACAAGGAGTTTGATGCAATCAGTCCCTCAGCCTGGAATCGACGTAATCAGTCCCACATGTGATAACTGGCTACACCAACTCCAGGCTGAGGGACTGATTACCTCTAACTACTCCTCATCTTCACCATTCTTTATGACTGAAGTCACTGTGTGGGCGAAACGTTTCCTCAATAAAGATACCCAAGAGTTGCACATGTGTCTAACTTACCAACCTGTCGGTTCTCTGAACTATTGATCAACACTGCAAGTATCAACACTGCAAGTATCAACACTACAAGTATCAACACAAGTATCAACACTACAAGTATCAACACAAGTATCAACACTACAAGTATCAACACTACAAGTATCAACACTGCAAGTATCAACACTACAAGTATCAACACTACAAGTATCAACACTACAAGTATCAACACTACAAGTATCAACACTACAAGTATCAACACTACAAGTATCAACACTACAAGTATCAACACTACAAGTATCAACACTGCAAGTATCAACACTACAAGTATCAACACAAGTATCAACACTACAAGTATCAACACTACAAGTATCAACAAGTATCAACACTGCAAGTATCAACACTACAAGTATCAACACTACAAGTATCAACACTACAAGTATCAACACTACAAGTATCAACACTACAAGTATCAACACTACAAGTATCAACACTACAAGTATCAACACTACAAGTATCAACACTACAAGTATCAACACTACAAGTATCAACACTACAAGTATCAACACTACAAGTATCAACACTACAAGTATCAACACTGCAAGTATCAACACTACAAGTATCAACACAAGTATCAACACTACAAGTATCAACACTACAAGTATCAACACTACAAGTATCAACACTACAAGTATCAACACTACAAGTATCAACACTACAAGTATCAACACTACAAGTATCAACACTACAAGTATCAACACTACAAGTATCAACACTACAAGTATCAACACTGCAAGTATCAACACTACAAGTATCAACACTACAAGTATCAACACTACAAGTATCAACACTACAAGTATCAACACTACAAGTATCAACACTGCAAGTATCAACACTACAAGTATCAACACAAGTATCAACACTACAAGTATCAACACTACAAGTATCAACACTACAAGTATCAGCACTGCAAGTATCAACACTACAAGTATCAACACAAGTATCAACACTACAAGTATCAACACTACAAGTATCAACACTACAAGTATCAACACTACAAGTATCAACACTACAAGTATCAACACTACAAGTATCAACACTACAAGTATCAACACTACAAGTATCAACACTACAAGTATCAACACTACAAGTATCAACACTACAAGTATCAACACTACAAGTATCAACACTACAAGTATCAACACAAGTATCAACACTACAAGTATCAACACTACAAGTATCAACACTACAAGTATCAACACTACAAGTATCAACACTACAAGTATCAACACTACAAGTATCAACACTACAAGTATCAACACTACAAGTATCAACACTACAAGTATCAACACTACAAGTATCAACACTACAAGTATCAACACTGCAAGTATCAACACTACAAGTATCAACACAAGTATCAACACTACAAGTATCAACACTACAAGTATCAACACAAGTATCAACACTACAAGTATCAACACTACAAGTATCAACACTACAAGTATCAACACTACAAGTATCAACACTACAAGTATCAACACTACAAGTATCAACACTACAAGTATCAACACTACAAGTATCAACACTACAAGTATCAACACTACAAGTATCAACACTACAAGTATCAACACTACAAGTATCAACACTACAAGTATCAACACTACAAGTATCAACACTACAAGTATCAACACTACAAGTATCAACACTACAAGTATCAACACTACAAGTATCAACACTACAAGTATCAACACTGCAAGTATCAACACAAGTATCAACACTACAAGTATCAACACTACAAGTATCAACACTGCAAGTATCAACACAAGTATCAACACTACAAGTATCAACACTACAAGTATCAACACTACAAGTATCAACACTACAAGTATCAACACTACAAGTATCAACACTACAAGTATCAACACTACAAGTATCAACACTACAAGTATCAACACTACAAGTATCAACACTACAAGTATCAACACTACAAGTATCAACACTACAAGTATCAACACTACAAGTATCAACACTGCAAGTATCAACACTACAAGTATCAACACTACAAGTATCAACACAAGTATCAACACTGCAAGTATCAACACTACAAGTATCAACACTACAAGTATCAACACTACAAGTATCAACACTACAAGTATCAACACTGCAAGTATCAACACTACAAGTATCAACACTACAAGTATCAACACTACAAGTATCAACACTACAAGTATCAACACTGCAAGTATCAACACTACAAGTATCAACACTACAAGTATCAACACTACAAGTATCAACACTACAAGTATCAACACTGCAAGTATCAACACTACAAGTATCAACACTACAAGTATTAACACTGCAAGTATCAACACTACAAGTATCAACACTACAAGTATCAACACTGCAAGTATCAACACTACAAGTATCAACACTACAAGTATCAACACTACAAGTATCAACACTACAAGTATCAACACTGCAAGTATCAACACAAGTATCAACACTGCAAGTATCAACACCAAGTATCAACACTACAAGTATCAACACTACAAGTATCAATCCGCCGGGACATTTGTGCGAACAGTTTAGAGAAAACCGGTAAGAAATGAAACGCATCAGGAGGAGCACTGCAGGAGGCCTACTTGGCCCATACTAGGTAGGTCCTAGTCAAACCCATTACCAATACTTCCCAATAATGTCGTTTTCAAAATAAAAATTAATCCTCTTCAATATAAATAGTGTATATTATATACATTACGATATATAATCAGGTCTAACAAACATCCTCATTAACCCCCGAAAAATATAGATTATTGCATTATCTATTTCCTTGTTCATTCAATAAATCTATTTTTTTCCCACATTTGTAAATTGAAAATTTGGGCCTCCAGAATATTTATTAACAATTGGAAAATCAGATCAATAAATTTATGCCTTTTTTTAATTCTGAGTTTAAAATTACAGGCTTAGCTTATTTGGCAAGAGCTCGGCTAAGCTAACAAGCTAAGATATATTTACTGTTGCTTTAGATGCGTCAAAACTAGTCTCAAAATTAAAATATAATTATTGATTTTGAATTATATGAGCTGACGTTGATCTCTGATGTGAGGTGGGATAATTATGTGAAGTTATGTTGGGTTAAGCCAGGCTTGGTGCAGTGTTAAGCCAGGCTTGGTGCAGTGTTAAGTCAGGCTTGGTGCAGTGTTAAGCCAGGCTTGGTGCAGTGTTAAGGCAGGCTTGGTGCAGTGTTAAGTCAGGCTTGGTGCAGTGTTAAGTCAGGCTTGGTGCAGTGTTAAGTCAGGCTTGGTGCAGTGTTAAGTCAGGTTTGGTGCAGTGTTAAGCCAGGCTTGGTGCAGTGTTAAGCCAGGCTTGGTGCAGTGTTAAGCCAGGCTTGGTGCAGTGTTAAGTCAGGCTTGGTGCAGTGTTAAGTCAGGCTTGGTGCAGTGTTAAGTCAGGCTTGGTGCAGTGTTAAGTCAGGCTTGGTGCAGTGTTAAGTCAGGCTTGGTGCAGTGTTAAGCCAGGCTTGGTGCAGTGTTAAGTCAGGCTTGGTGCAGTGTTAAGGCAGTGTTAAGTCAGGTTTGGTGCAGTGTTAAGTCAGGCTTGGTGCAGTGTTAAGTCAGGCTTGGTGCAGTGTTAAGCCAGGCTTGGTGCAGTGTTAAGTCAGGCTTGGTGCAGTGTTAAGTCAGGCTTGGTGCAGTGTTAAGTCAGGCTTGGTGCAGTGTTAAGCCAGGCTTGGTGCAGTGTTAAGCCAGGCTTGGTGCAGTGTTAAGTCAGGCTTGGTGCAGTGTTAAGTCAGGCTTGGTGCAGTGTTAAGTCAGGCTTGGTGCAGTGTTAAGCCAGGCTTGGTGCAGTGTTAAGCCAGGCTTGGTGCAGTGTTAAGCCAGGCTTGGTGCAGTGTTAAGCCAGGCTTGGTGCAGTGTTAAGCCAGGCTTGGTGCAGTGTTAAGCCAGGCTTGGTGCAGTGTTAAGTCAGGCTTGGTGCAGTGTTAAGCCAGGCTTGGTGCAGTGTTAAGCCAGGCTTGGTGCAGTGTTAAGTCAGGCTTGGTGCAGTGTTAAGTCAGGCTTGGTGCAGTGTTAAGTCAGGTTTGGTGCAGTGTTAAGCCAGGCTTGGTGCAGTGTTAAGCCAGGCTTGGTGCAGTGTTAAGTCAGGCTTGGTGCAGAGTTAAGCCAGGCTTGGTGCAGTGTTAAGCCAGGCTTGGTGCAGTGTTAAGTCAGGCTTGGTGCAGTGTTAAGCCAGGCTTGGTGCAGTGTTAAGCCAGGCTTGGTGCAGTGTTAAGTCAGGCTTGGTGCAGTGTTAAGCCAGGCTTGGTGCAGTGTTAAGCCAGGCTTGGTGCAGTGTTAAGTCAGGCTTGGTGCAGTGTTAAGCCAGGCTTGGTGCAGTGTTAAGCCAGGCTTGGTGCAGTGTTAAGCCAGGCTTGGTGCAGTGTTAAGCCAGGCTTGGTGCAGTGTTAAGTCAGGCTTGGTGCAGTGTTAAGCCAGGCTTGGTGCAGTGTTAAGCCAGGCTTGGTGCAGTGTTAAGTCAGGCTTGGTGCAGTGTTAAGCCAGGCTTGGTGCAGTGTTAAGTCAGGTTTGGTGCAGTGTTAAGCCAGGCTTGGTGCAGTGTTAAGTCAGGCTTGGTGCAGTGTTAAGTCAGGCTTGGTGCAGTGTTAAGCCAGGCTTGGTGCAGTGTTAAGCCAGGCTTGGTGCAGTGTTAAGTCAGGCTTGGTGCAGTGTTAAGTCAGGCTTGGTGCAGTGTTAAGTCAGGCTTGGTGCAGTGTTAAGCCAGGCTTGGTGCAGTGTTAAGCCAGGCTTGGTGCAGTGTTAAGCCAGGCTTGGTGCAGTGTTAAGTCAGGCTTGGTGCAGTGTTAAGCCAGGCTTGGTGCAGTGTTAAGTCAGGCTTGGTGCAGTGTTAAGCCAGGCTTGGTGCAGTGTTAAGCCAGGCTTGGTGCAGTGTTAAGTCAGGCTTGGTGCAGTGTTAAGCCAGGCTTGGTGCAGTGTGAGGCTAAGGCAGGCTTGGTGCAGTGTTAAGCCAGGCTTGGTGCAGTGTTAAGCCAGGCTTGGTGCAGTGTTAAGTCAGGCTTGGTGCAGTGTTAAGTCAGGCTTGGTGCAGTGTTAAGTCAGGCTTGGTGCAGTGTTAAGCCAGGCTTGGTGCAGTGTTAAGCCAGGCTTGGTGCAGTGTTAAGTCAGGCTTGGTGCAGTGTTAAGCCAGGCTTGGTGCAGAGTTAGGCTAAGGCAGGTTTAGTGCAGTGTTAAGCCAGGCTTGGTGCAGTGTTAAGCCAGGCTTGGTGCAGTGTGAGGCTAAGGCAGGCTTGGTGCAGTGTTAAGCCAGGCTTGGTGCAGTGTGAGGCTAAGGCAGGCTTGGTGCAGTGTTAAGCCAGGCTTGGTGCAGTGTGAGGCTAAGGCAGGCTTGGTGCAGTGTTAAGCCAGGCTTGGTGCAGTGTGAGGCTAAGGCAGGCTTGGTGCAGTGTTAAGCCAGGCTTGGTGCAGTGTGAGGCTAAGGCAGGCTTGGTGCAGTGTTAAGCCAGGCTTGGTGCAGTGTGAGGCTAAGGCAGGCTTGGTGCAGTGTTAAGCCAGGCTTGGTGCAGTGTGAGGCTAAGGCAGGCTTGGTGCAGTGTTAAGCCAGGCTTGGTGCAGTGTGAGGCTAAGGCAGGCTTGGTGCAGTGTTAAGCCAGGCTTGGTGCAGTGTGAGGCTAAGGCAGGCTTGGTGCAGTGTTAAGCCAGGCTTGGTGCAGTGTGAGGCTAAGGCAGGCTTGGTGCAGTGTTAAGCCAGGCTTGGTGCAGTGTGAGGCTAAGGCAGGCTTGGTGCAGTGTTAAGCCAGGCTTGGTGCAGTGTTAAGCCAGGCTTGGTGCAGTGTTAAGTCAGGCTTGGTGCAGTGTTAAGCCAGGCTTGGTGCAGTGTTAAGCCAGGCTTGGTGCAGTGTTAAGTCAGGCTTGGTGCAGTGTTAAGCCAGGTTTGGTGCAGTGTTAAGCCAGGTTAGGTGCAGTGTTAAGTCAGGCTTGGTGCAGTGTTAAGCCAGGTTAGGTGCAGTGTTAAGTCAGGCTTGGTGCAGTGTTAAGCCAGGCTTGGTACAGTGTTAAGCCAGGCTTGGTGCAGTGTTAAGTCAGGCTTGGTGCAGTGTTAAGCTAGACTTGGTGCAGTGTTCACTGTAGCTATAAGATGGGGAGTGACCACACACACACACACACACACACACACACACACACACACACACACACACACACACACACATACTGGAGTATGCAGCACCAGTTTGGAATCCACACCTAGTCAAGCACGTCAAGAAATTAGAGAAAGTGCAAAGGTTTGCAACAAGACTAGTCCCAGAGCTACGGGGATTGTCCTATGAAGAAAGGTTGAGGGAAATCGGCCTGACGACACTGGAGGACAGGAGGGTCAGGGGAGACATGATAACGACATATAAAATACTGCGTGGAATAGACACGGTGGACAAAGACGGGATGTTCCAGAGATGGGACACAGATACAAGAGGTCACAATTGGAAGTTGAAGACTCAGATGAATCAAAGGGATGTTAGGAAGTATTTCTTCAGTCAGAGTAGTCAGGCCGTGGAATAGCCTAGAAAGTGAAGTAGTGGAGGAGGGAACCATACATAGTTTTAAGGCGAGGTATGATAAAGCTCATGGAGCAGGGAGAGTGAGGACCTAGTAGCAATCAGTGAAGAGGCGGGGCCAGGAGCTATGACTCGACCCCTGCAACCACAAATAGGTGAGTACACACACACACACACACACACACACACACACACACAGGTATGATAAAGCTCACGGTTCAGAGAGAGTGACCTAGTAGCGATCAGTGAAGAGGCGGGCCCAGGAGCTCGGACTCGACCCCCGCAACCTCAACTAGGTGAGTACAACTGAGTACACACACACACACACACACACACACACACACACACACACACACACACACACACACACACACACACACACACACAGAGGTATGATAAAGCTCACGGTTCAGAGAGAGTGACCTAGTAGCGATCAGTGAAGAGGCGGGCCCAGGAGCTCGGATTCGACCCCCGCAACCTCAACTAGGTGAGTACAACTGAGTACACACACACACACACACACACACACACACACACACACACACACACCAACACCTGTTCCCTGAACAAACACGTCTCCTGGAAGACATCAGTACCTCCTGGACACCTCAATCAATAATGAAAGGCAGAGAGGCCAAGACTCCACACTATCTTCGGTAATCTAAATCATATACATGCCTTCCAGGGCATATTCACTCTTTATGAGTGCTTGCCCAGCGTGCCAATGCCCCGGTAACTGGCATACTTACGTCTGGTAATATTAACGATATTACAGCCCTTACAAAAAGTCTGTTTACGACCTTAAAGACTTAGTTGCGTTTCTCTTACCTTGTAGGGTCACCTAAATTCTGGTAGCTTATTTTCAATTTAAGTTTCGTGTGTTAGCAGGAAGCTCACTCTCATGGGAGTACATGGATGTACATGGGCGTACATGGGACTATATGAGTACATGAGACTACATGGGAGTATCAGAATACATGGCTATACATATGGGTACATGGCTGTATGGGGGAGTATATGGCTGTGCATGGGAGTGCATGGCTGTACAATGGAGTGCATGGGAGTATATGGCTGTACATGGGAGAGGCAGATAGAGTACTTTGAAATCCACACCAACTATATACTAAGAACTATCCATTTCTACCTAGATTAAGAACTATAGTGTACTATCGAGGTGTGCAACTCAAGGATAGTAAACCAGAAGGCTCTCTCCCTGCCTTCCACACTCGTGTGGGGGCTCTAGTAGAAGCATTAGAACTATATATCTCAGTTAAAAAAAACTCAGTGCAAATCTCTGAAATTAATCCAGTAGTAAACGAAAAAATTAATTATTAGTTTTAATTAGTATAATATTAATTTGCATCATAATTAATATTATTATTATTAGCAGCAACAGCGGCAGCGGCGATGCACAGATGTAGTCAGTCACATAATTAAGTCTGAGGGACTGATCTCTACTTCTGTACTGCTGCTGCCTCTGTATTCGACTGAAAAAGCCTACTGTGTAGGCGTATTGGTATAATTATGCACATGTTTCAAATACAACAGCACTATATATATATATATATATATATATATATATATATATATATATATATATATATATATATATATATATATATATACGTCTGACTTCCATCAGGTTAGGTAAGAACACAAAGGGAACCAGCAAAAATGTGAACGAGATGGAGAACCCCACTCCAAGTTACCCGGATAAGTTGCGTATAACTCAAGATTAGTTGTTGTGTGAGTTAGGTTAGGAAGAACCTGCCTCACTCACTCAGCTTTGCAAGGTGAGGGTGAACTTGCAATATCAACACTGAGAGATATATACCGGCAACCTCGCCATCAACATCTTCACTATTTATGTCTCAGCGAATCAATTTGAGCCTAAACCCATTTACAAGCGGACTTAATACTGTTTTTATAGACCATAATACCACACACAAAACTATTAGACAGAGCACATCGAAATTACTGCTCATCCTCTCTCAGTTCCTCCAGTAGGAAAGTTACCCCTTTTATTCGACTTAAGAAGCCTGCTACGCAGACGAAATGTTTAGACAGATATTAAAACTTAGCACGTGTCTTATTATCAGTGTAAATAACATAAATGAAACGAAATAGTATTCTTAAATTACCAGAAGAATGTTTATATATATATATATATACATATATATATATATTATATATATATATATATTATATATATATATATTATATATACATATATAGGTAGGTAGTAGGTTGGTAGACAGCAACCACCCAGGGAAGTACTACCGTCCTGCCAGATGACTGTGAAACAAAAACCTGTAACTGTTTTGCATGATGGTAGGATTGCTGGTTTCTTTTTCTGTCTCATAAACACGCTAAGATAACAGGGATATCTTGCTACTCCTACTTACACTTTGGTCACACTTCACAGACACGCACATGCATATATATATATATATACATACATCTAGGTTTTTCTCCTTTTTCTAAATAGCTCTTGTTCTTTTTTTATTTCTTCTATTGTCCATGGGGAAGTGGAAAAGAATCTTTCCTCCGTAAGCCATGCGTGTCGTATGAGGCGACTAAAATGCCGGGAGCAATGGGCTAGTAACCCCTTCTCCTGTATACAATTACTAAAAAAGAGAAGAAGAAAAACTTTATAAAACTGGGTTGCTTAAATGTGCGTGGATGTAGTGCGGATGACAAGAAACAGATGATTGCTGATGTTATGAATGAAAAGAAGTTGGATGTCCTGGCCCTAAGCGAAACAAAGCTGAAGGGGGTAGGAGAGTTTCAGTGGGGGGAAATAAATGGGATTAAATCTGGAGTATCTGAGAGAGTTAGAGCAAAGGAAGGGGTAGCAGTAATGTTAAATGATCAGTTATGGAAGGAGAAAAGAGAATATGAATGTGTAAATTCAAGAATTATGTGGATTAAAGTAAAGGTTGGATGCGAGAAGTGGGTCATAATAAGCGTGTATGCACCTGGAGAAGAGAGGAATGCAGAGGAGAGAGAGAGATTTTGGGAGATGTTAAGTGAATGTATAGGAGCATTTGAACCAAGTGAGAGAGTAATTGTGGTAGGGGACTTGAATGCTAAAGTAGGAGAAACTTTTAGAGAGGGTGTGGTAGGTAAGTTTGGGGTGCCAGGTGTAAATGATAATGGGAGCCCTTTGATTGAACTTTGTATAGAAAGGGGTTTAGTTATAGGTAATACATATTTTAAGAAAAAGAGGATAAATAAGTATACACGATATGATGTAGGGCGAAATGACAGTAGTTTGTTGGATTATGTATTGGTAGATAAAAGACTGTTGAGTAGACTTCAGGATGTACATGTTTATAGAGGGGCCACAGATATATCAGATCACTTTCTAGTTGTAGCTACACTGAGAGTAAAAGGTAGATGGGATACAAGGAGAATAGAAGCATCAGGGAAGAGAGAGGTGAAGGTTTATAAACTAAAAGAGGAGGCAGTTAGGGTAAGATATAAACAGCTATTGGAGGATAGATGGGCTAATGAGAGCATAGGCAATGGGGTCGAAGAGGTATGGGGTAGGTTTAAAAATGTAGTGTTAGAGTGCTCAGCAGAAGTTTGTGGTTACAGGAAAGTGGGTGCAGGAGGGAAGAGGAGCGATTGGTGGAATGATGATGTAAAGAGAGTAGTAAGGGAGAAAAAGTTAGCATATGAGAAGTTTTTACAAAGTAGAAGTGATGCAAGGAGGGAAGAGTATATGGAGAAAAAGAGAGAAGTTAAGAGAGTGGTGAAGCAATGTAAAAAGAGAGCAAATGAGAGAGTGGGTGAGATGTTATCAACAAATTTTGTTGAAAATAAGAAAAAGTTTTGGAGTGAGATTAACAAGTTAAGAAAGCCTAGAGAACAAATGGATTTGTCAGTTAAAAAAAGGAGAGGAGAGTTATTAAATGGAGAGTTAGAGGTATTGGGAAGATGGAAGGAATATTTTGAGGAATTGTTAAATGTTGATGAAGATAGGGAAGCTGTGATTTCGTGTATAGGGCAAGGAGGAATAACATCTTGTAGGAGTGAGGAAGAGCCAGTTGTGAGTGTGGGGGAAGTTCGTGAGGCAGTAGGTAAAATGAAAGGGGGTAAGGCAGCCGGGATTGATGGGATAAAGATAGAAATGTTAAAAGCAGGTGGGGATATAGTTTTGGAGTGGTTGGTGCAATTATTTAATAAATGTATGGAAGAGGGTAAGGTACCTAGGGATTGGCAGAGAGCATGCATAGTTCCTTTGTATAAAGGCAAAGGGGATAAAAGAGAGTGCAAAAATTATAGGGGGATAAGTCTGTTGAGTGTACCTGGTAAAGTGTATGGTAGAGTTATAATTGAAAGAATTAAGAGTAAGACGGAGAATAGGATAGCAGATGAACAAGGAGGCTTTAGGAAAGGTAGGGGGTGTGTGGACCAGGTGTTTACAGTGAAACATATAAGTGAACAGTATTTGGATAAGGCTAAAGAGGTGTTTGTGGCATTTATGGATTTGGAAAAGGCGTATGACAGGGTGGATAGGGGGGCAATGTGGCAGATGTTGCAAGTGTATGGTGTAGGAGGTAGGTTACTGAAAGCAGTGAAGAGTTTTTACGAGGATAGTGAGGCTCAAGTTAGAGTATGTAGGAAAGAGGGAAATTTTTTCCCAGTAAAAGTAGGCCTTAGACAAGGATGTGTGATGTCACCGTGGTTGTTTAATATATTTATAGATGGGGTTGTAAGAGAAGTAAATGCGAGGGTCTTGGCAAGAGGCGTGGAGTTAAAAGATAAAGAATCACACACAAAGTGGGAGTTGTCACAGCTGCTCTTTGCTGATGACACTGTGCTCTTGGGAGATTCTGAAGAGAAGTTGCAGAGATTGGTGGATGAATTTGGTAGGGTGTGCAAAAGAAGGAAATTAAAGGTGAATACAGGAAAGAGTAAGGTTATGAGGATAACAAAAAGATTAGGTGATGAAAGATTGAATATCAGATTGGAGGGAGAGAGTATGGAGGAGGTGAACGTATTCAGATATTTGGGAGTGGACGTGTCAGCGGATGGGTCTATGAAAGATGAGGTGAATCATAGAATTGATGAGGGAAAAAGAGTGAGTGGTGCACTTAGGAGTCTGTGGAGACAAAGAACTTTGTCCTTGGAGGCAAAGAGGGGAATGTATGAGAGTATAGTTTTACCAACGCTCTTATATGGGTGTGAAGCGTGGGTGATGAATGTTGCAGCGAGGAGAAGGCTGGAGGCAGTGGAGATGTCATGTCTGAGGGCAATGTGTGGTGTGAATATAATGCAGAGAATTCGTAGTTTGGAAGTTAGGAGGAGGTGCGGGATTACCAAAACTGTTGTCCAGAGGGCTGAGGAAGGGTTGTTGAGGTGGTTCGGACATGTAGAGAGAATGGAGCGAAACAGAATGACTTCAAGAGTGTATCAGTCTGTAGTGGAAGGAAGGCGGGGTAGGGGTCGGCCTAGGAAGGGTTGGAGGGAGGGGGTAAAGGAGGTTTTGTGTGCGAGGGGCTTGGACTTCCAGCAGGCATGCGTGAGCGTGTTTGATAGGAGTGAATGGAGACAAATGGTTTTTAATACTTGACGTGCTGTTGGAGTGTGAGCAAAGTAACATTTATGAAGGGATTCAGGGAAACCGGCAGGCCGGACTTGAGTCCTGGAGATGGGAAGTACAGTGCCTGCACTCTGAAGGAGGGGTGTTAATGTTGCAGTTTAAAAACTGTAGTGTAAAGCACCCTTCTGGCAAGACAGTGATGGAGTGAATGATGGTGAAAGTTTTTCTTTTTCGGGCCACCCTGCCTTGGTGGGAATCGGCCGGTGTGATAATATATAATAATAATATATATATACATAGTTCCTTGATAATGTGAGTAGTCACGAAAGCGCTTGGAATTTCTCTATTCTTTCAGAGTGGTTGTTTTGCATAATATATATATATATATATATATATATATATATATATATATATATATATATATATATATATATATATTTACAGAGCAGTATTTAACTGTGATAGTTGAATCACAATCTGATCACTTTACAAGACACTCAACCATCAATCCTGATCATATTTCGAGTAATCATGGAACTTAATTCTCCAGGGAGATGGATGATTCTCAACCCGGATCACAAAAACAGCTTCAATCATCTGGTCAGTTGAATGCGAGTTGTGAGTTGATCCCTGACTCACAAGAATTGAGTATTGGGTTCTTAATGTTGAGTATTTGGTTACAGAAACAAAGATAGGTTACCGGCCCTCTTTCATTCTTTTTCGATATCGTTTCGCTCACACAGTGGGCTTTATCAAGTTACTAATTGCGAAATGTTGTCAGTAAAGAATCATAAGATCACTGGAGTGGAACGAAGCAGGAGTGGAACGAAGCAGGAGTGGAACGAAGCAGGAGTGGAACGAACCAGGAGTGGAACGAACCAGGAGTGGAACGAACCAGGAGTGGAACGAACCAGGAGTGGAACGAAGCAGGAGTGGAACGAACCAGGAGTGGAACGAAGCAGGAGTGGAACGAACCAGGAGAGGAACGAAGCAGGAATGGAACGAAGCAGGAGTGGAACGAATCAGGAGTGGAACGAAGCAGGAGTGGAACGAAGCAGGAGTGGAACGAAGCAGGAGTGGAACGAAGCAGGAGTGGAACGAAGCAGGAGTGGAACGAAGCAGGAGTGGAACGAAGCAGGAGTGGAACGAAGCAGGAGTGGAACGATCCAGGAGTGGAACGAAGCAGGAGTGGAACGAACCAGGAGTGGAACGAACCAGGAGTGGAACGATCCAGGAGTGGAACGAAGCAGGAGTGGAACGAAGCAGGAGTGGAACGAAGCAGGAGTGGAACGAACCAGGAGTGGAACGAAGCAGGAGTGGAACGAACCAGGAGTGGAACGAACCAGGAGTGGAACGAAGCATCAAGGCGCCACTCTTGCCTCCAACAAAATCAATATAGAAAACAGCTCTAGTTCCTTGAATCAAGAGCCTCTCACCGGCATCAAGGCGCCACTCTTGCCTCCAACAAAATCAATATAGAAAACAGCTCTAGTTCCTTGAATCAAGAGCCTCTCACCGGCATCAAGGCGCCACTCTTGCCTCCAACAAAATCAATATAGAAAACAGCTCTAGTTCCTTGAATCAAGAGCCTCTCACCGGCATCAAGGCGCCACTCTAGCCTCCAACAAAATCAATATAGAAAACAGCTCTAGTTCCTTGAATCAAGAGCCTCTCACCGGCATCAAGGCGCCACTCTAGCCTCCAACAAAATCAAAATTAGTCTAAATCCCCCACCTGTTCAAACGCCTAACATTTATCTCTACTTTTAAATTCACAATTTAGATCCTATAATCATTATTATCATCAGAGAATCAGATTATTACTAATTATTCTCAAAATCAATTATTAATTAACAGATATTCAAAGTCCCTAATTCTAAATTGGTAGTCAGAGAATAGAATTAGCCACCCTGCCTGCCAGGCGTAGGAATATTCAGATTATACGTGCGTGTGAATGATAGGAGTATGACAATTATGGTCAAACCCTCGGGAATCATACGGGAATTGGGATGAAATCAGGTTTGATCCAAGGAAGGGGATGACAGGTTCATTTTTTGAGATCAAGAGCTTCAAATTGGTATCAAGGTACCAGAGGCAGTAGATACTGGCAGTAGGTACTGGGATACAAGATGGTTATCATACTATCATGGTACTGGGATACAAGATGGTTATCATACTATCATGGTACTGGGATACAAGATGGTTATCATACTATCATGGTACTGGGTACAAGATAGTTATCATACTATCATGGTACTGGGATACAAGATAGTTATCATACTATCATGGTACAAGATAGTTATCATACTATCATGGTACTGGGTACAAGATAGTTATCATACTATCATGGTACTGGGTACAAGATAGTTATCATACTATCATGGTACTGGGGTACAGGATAGTTATCATACTATCATGGTACTGGGTACAAGATAGTTATCATACTACCATGGTACTGGGTACAAGATAGTTATCATACTATCATGGTACTGGGGTACAAGATAGTTATCATACTATCATGGTACTGGGGTACAAGATGGTTATCATACTATCATGGTACTGGGTACAAGATAGTTATCATACTATCATGGTACTGGGTACAGGATAGTTATCATACTATCATGGTACTGGGGTACAAGATAGTTATCATACTATCATGGTACTGGGGTACAAGATAGTTATCATACTATCATGGTACTGGGGTACAGGATAGTTATCATACTATCATGGTACTGGGGTACAAGATAGTTATCATACTATCATGGTACTGGGTACAGGATAGTTATCATACTATCATGGTACTGGGGTACAAGATAGTTATCATACTATCATGGTACTGGGGTACAAGATAGTTATCATACTATCATGGTACTGGGGTACAAGATAGTTATACTATCATGGTACTGGGACACAAGATAGTTATCATACTATCATGGTACTGGGACACAAGATAGTTATCATACTATCATGGTACTGGGGTACAGGATAGTTATCATACTAGCATGGAACTGGGGTACAAGATAGTTATCATACTATCATGGTACTGGGACACAAGATAGTTATCATACTATCATGGTACTGGGGTACAAGATAGTTATCATACTATCATGGTACTGGGTACAAGATAGTTATACTATCATGGTACTAGGGTACAAGATAGCTATACTATCATGGTACTGGGGTACAAGATAGTTATCATACTATCATGGTACTGGGTACTAGATAGTTATACTATCATGGTACTGGGACACAAGATAGTTATCATACTATCATGGTACTGGGGTACAAGATAGTTATCATACTATCATGGTACTGGGTACAAGATAGTTATCATACTATCATGGTACTGGGTACAAGATAGTTATCATACTATCATGGTACTGGGTACAAAATAGTTATCATACTATCATGGTACTAGGACACAAGATAGTTATCATACTATCATGGTACTGGGTACAAGATAGTTATCATACTATCATGGTACTGGGTACAAGATAGTTATCATACTATCATGGTACTGGGTACAAGATAGTTATCATACTATCATGGTACTGGGGTACAAGATAGTTATCATACTATCATGGTACTGGGGTACAAGATAGTTATCATACTATCATGGTACTGGGGTACAAGACAGGTATCATACTATCATGGTACTGGGTACAAGACAGGTATCATACTATCATGGTACTGGGTACAAGATAGTTATCATACTATCATGGTACTGGGTACAAGATAGTTATCATACTATCATGGTACTGGGTACAAGATAGTTATCATACTATCATGGTACTGGGTACAAAATAGTTATCATACTATCATGGTACTAGGACACAAGATAGTTATCATACTATCATGGTACTGGGTACAAGATAGTTATCATACTATCATGGTACTGGGTACAAGATAGTTATCATACTATCATGGTACTGGGTACAAGATAGTTATCATACTATCATGGTACTGGGTACAAAATAGTTATCATACTATCATGGTACTAGGACACAAGATAGTTATCATACTATCATGGTACTGGGTACAAGATAGTTATCATACTATCATGGTACTGGGTACAAGATAGTTATCATACTATCATGGTACTGGGTACAAGATAGTTATCATACTATCATGGTACTGGGGTACAAGATAGTTATCATACTATCATGGTACTGGGGTACAAGATAGTTATCATACTATCATGGTACTGGGGTACAAGACAGGTATCATACTATCATGGTACTGGGGTACAAGACAGGTATCGTACTATCATATACACTTCAGAATACATATTAATGTGTCAGTTTTTTCTTATGTTCCTAAATAAGATGAATGGCTGCCTTGTTGGCATCTGTGTTGGTCGACATCACTGTGGTTGACTATTGCCTCGCCTTCGCTAGAAGGCGAAACGTGGTCTTTAAGAATAACTCACACTGCTCTGTGTCGGTATAACCTAACGTCTCGGTAATCTACATTTCGATCAGCTGAAGCTCAAGTATGTCATTTACCATTGTCACCACTGCCATTTAGACTATTTAAAAGTGCAGTAGTTTACTCTGTCTTGTCATCGACCCCTGGAATCCTGTCGACAAGGGCCGTGATAAAAGTCCCGTCCCTCCACACCATACTGTCTGCCCCTGTCTCTCTCCCTGCCTCCCAGTGTCACCTTGCAATCTACCTTCCCTGGCACCCTGCCACGGCACCTGGGGTGATCTAGATGCGAGAATTAGCATGAGGAGGCGACTGCTATATATACAACCTGCTTTAAATGCACATCACCCGGTTAATTGGAGATGTGGGACTAGCACCCACACGGTGACTACAAACAGGGCAAGATCCCGTCCACACGAGACGTGAGGGAACTGCAAACTTAAATCCACCTCAGTTGTGAATAGTTCTATCTTACCTCTGTCTATCTAGACGTCCATTTAATCTCTCTCACTGATTCTTTTGTCTTTCTTTCATTTTAGCATTAAGCAATGTTAGTTTATGAATATAAGCATTAATTTACTCTTAATTTGCTCACTGGGCAACTGTCTAGTTATGTATTTGTTACAGCACCCACTACTTGGAACAAAAACTGGTTTAATTATGAATATACACTTATTATCCACCTCACATATCTACCTTCCTACATAATACCAGAGTGACCACAAGTCCTTGTTACAAACAAGTCTCTTTCTCTGTACCCAGCTAACATGTCTTAATATAAGCAATATTTTGGTGTAGTGTGCTTACGAGTTTCTAAAGACCTGTGTCTCTTTCCATCCACCCAAGTCTTAGTTTTAATTATGTAGTTCTTAACTTGGGTTTATTGGTTTATTTGGTCAGGCGTTTTCTTAAAGGCTTATTTGGTGGCACTGGTAAATGTTTTTAGAGTGGCAGCTGGTTAAGTTTATGTCTCTGGTGCCGTTAGGTAAGATGGTTATCGTTTTTATACTGTTTATATTGAACATATGCGTGTGTGCGTGTGCTTGCGTGTGTGCACTCAAAGAACATCAATACTGGTGAACCTGGAGGAGCCAAGATGGTGGCGGTGATGCAGCTGATGATGGTGACGCTAGTGGTGGTGAAAGACCCCTTCAGGATCTCCGTCAGGCTCTTGCAGGAGTTGCGTGTCGTAAAGAAGGTATTAGCAGTGAGGAGCCTCACGATAACGTCCTCCAGCATCCTTAATGTTTCTCACAAGACCAGAATTTGTGTTTCACTTTACGTCTTACCAATCATCCTCGACCACTCAGCCGGCCTAAACTACTTTCAGTACTTTAGTGTGTGTGTGTGTGTGTGTGTGTGTGTGTGTGTGTGTGTGTGTGTGTGTGTGTGTGTGTGTGTGTGAAAGATATATTTTTGTCATTTGTGTTAATGTCAAATTAATAATTTTCTACCAAAAGAACCTTAGAAAACATTCCTGACATAAGCGCAATTTAATTTAGCCTAATCCAACTAAATATATTTTATATAAATTTACAATAATTTAATAAACACAACGAAATCTTTTTCGTTAGGTTCCGAAGGATTTTTGCGAAATTACTGCATACACAAATTTTCGCTTGCCCTATTTGGCAAGAAGAGCGTTGCTATTTAAGCCAAAGTCATAGCTGAGTGATTTGTATGTACTTTTGTGTAGATTTTCTTATATTACAACTTCCTATAATTTTTTTTTACATTAATATTAAGGCGAAAGACTTCGATCCAATTTCGCAACATATATATATCCAAACATATATACATCTCTGTATGTATATATGTATATAAACTCCAAAAGGTGAACGTCTCTCAGTGTATATACAAAGTCTAATCACTAATTTAGCTACCAAGACATCATTAACAAACATTCATCCAACTAGGTATATTTCTACACCATAGGAAGGTTAGCATAGGCCACCACTGTGACCACAAATGCAAGTTTTTACAGACGAATCTCCAGCTAGAGTGACCGTGACGAACTCTAGCTCAAGTCCCTTCACTGCCGTCAATATGACTCACGAAATCGTAATGACACGATTGCAAACAAACCATACCACGGGCGGGGATTGAACCCGCGATCAGAGAGTCTCAAAACTCCAGACCGTCGCGTTAGCCACTAGACCAGCTAGCCACAATAAGATTCATCCAACTAGGTATATTTCTACACCATAGGAAGGTTAGCATAGGCCACCACTGTGACCACAAATGCAAGATTTTACAAACGAATCTCCAGCTAGCGTGGCCGTGACGAACTCTGGCTCAAGTCCCCTCACTTTCACGTTATTCGTTTTAAAAAATCGACTTAAACCTACAATATCACCCACACTATAGTTACTTATATCTTACAGTTACGAGACATAACGAACATACCACTGACTAAATTAAGTCGTAGAATCCAGAGTTACCACTAATGGTCAGCTGGGTTTAAAGCCTATCTACTACACGAGAGTCATTAACGCTGTGAGGAACCTGTTTAAGAGTCTAAAATACTTTACCAGCTAAAATACTGAGTTACCAAACACCTCGGTTTGTATACTTACAGAAGAAGCTCTAACTTGTAGCACTAACACAATAAGAGAGCGCCACTAACTAAACTAATACGTCTCACTAACAACAATGATTATCTTACGGGTTAATATTATGTTTGCGGGGATGTTCTGCTTTTGTTTACCTCGATAAATGACTTTTATTAATGGCATTACTAATGTCGTGCTTCGTCTTCATTAGTGGTAGTGGTGGATAGGTGTGTGTCATGGTCCGAGCCGCGGGGGGCGCTGACCCCTGGGACACCCTCCATGTAGACTTATTGATGGGGTCGAGTGTATGTTTAAAAGTCCAAGGAATACTGAAATTTGAATGGCTTTGGTGTGTTATGGTTTAAATGCCCCAGGAGCGTAGGGGTTTAAATGCCCGAGGCGCGTAGGGGTTTAAATGCCCCAGGCACGTAATGGTTTAAATACCCCAGACGCGTAGGGGTTTAAATGCCGCAGGCGCGTAGGGGTTTAAATGCCCCAGGCACGTAATGGTTTAAATACCCCAGACGCGTAGGGGTTTAAATACCCCAGACGCGTAGGGGTTTAAATGCCCCAGGCGCGTAGGGGTTTAAATGCCCCAGGTACGTAATGGTTTAAATATCCCAGACGCGTAGGGGTTCAAATACCCCAGGCGCGTAGGGGTTTAATATCCCAGGCGATAAGAGGCTGCAATGTCCCAGACGCTCAGTGTAGAGCTCTGAAAAACTAGAGAGCGAAACGTTGCACCAACATAATCTAGATCAGCAACACTTACGCTATTTTTGTATCCGCTTTTCTTTCTGTATCTGCAGGGAATTTATGACCACATAAGGGATTAATGACCCAACATAAGGGATTAATGACCCAACGTAAGGGATTAATGACCCAACATAAGGGATTAATGACCCAGCATAAGGGATTAATGACCCAACGTAAGGGATTAATGACCCAACGTAAGGGATTAATGACCCAACATAAGGGATTAATGACCCAACATAAGGGATTAATGACCCAACATAAGGGATTAATGACCCAACATAAGGGATTAATGACCCAACATAAGGGATTAATGACCCAACATAAGGGATTAATGACCCAACATAAGGGATTAATGACCCAACATAAGGGATTAATGACCCAACATAAGGGATTAATGACCCAACATAAGGGATTAATGACCCAACATAAGGGATTAATGACCCAACATAAGGGATTAATGACCCAACATAAGGGATTAATGACCCAACATAAGGGATTAATGACCCAACATAAGGGATTAATGACCCAACATAAGGGATTAATGACCCAACATAAGGGATTAATGACCCAACATAAGGGATTAATGACCCAACATAAGGGATTAATGACCCAACATAAGGGATTAATGACCCAACATAAGGGATTAATGACCCAACATAAGGGATTAATGACCCAACATAAGGGATTAATGACCCAGCATAAGGGATTAATGACCCAACATAAGGGATTAATGGCCCAGCATAAGGGATTAATGGCCCAACATAAGGGATTAATGACCCAACATAAGGGATTAATGACCCAACATAAGGGATTAATGACCCAACATAAGGGATTAATGACCCAACATAAGGGATTAATGACCCAACATAAGGGATTAATGACCCAACATAAGAGATTAATGACCCAGCATAAGGGATTAATGACCCAACATAAGGGATTAATGGCCCAGCATAAGGGATTAATGGCCCAGCATAAGGGATTAATGACCCAACATAAGGGATTAATGACCCAACATAAGGGATTAATGACCCAACATAAGGGATTAATGACCAAACATAAGGGATTAATGACCCAACATAAGGGATTAATGACCCAACATAAGGGATTAATGACCCAACATAAGGGATTAATGACCCAGCATAAGGGATTAATGACCCAACATAAGGGATTAATGACCCAACATAAGGGATTAATGGCCCAGCATAAGGGATTAATGGCCCAGCATAAGGGATTAATGACCCAACATCAGGAATTAATGACCCAACATCAGGGATTAATGACTCAAAATAACGGATTAATAATCCAACATAAGGGATTAATGAATGATCATACGGGATTTACGACCACTCGTAAGTTTTACGATACTCGTGTGTATTGAAAGTACTCACAAGAGCCTCTGGTACATTTCACCCCTCTCCCCCCTCTCACCCTCTTCCTCCCCTCTCACCGTGTTACAACGAGGTGTTAATACACGAGGTGTTAATACACGAGGTGTTAATACACGAGGTGTTAATACACGAGGTGTTAATGCACGAGGTGTTAATACACGAGGTGTTAATGCACGAGGTGTTAATACACGAGGTGTTAATGCACGAGGTGTTAATACACGAGGTGTTAATGCACGAGGTGTTAATGCACGAGGTGTTAATACACGAGGTGTTAATGCACGAGGTGTTAATACACGAGGTGTTAATACACGAGGTGTTATCACACGAGGTGTTATCACACGAGGTCACCAACCAGAGATACCTATCATAATAGCACACAAACCCTCACGACCCTGACTCGATACGTCAATTAACCCCCAATAGAATCACCCAGGGTAGATCCTGGGGCGAGGGTATGTGGTGGGAGAGGGAGTCAGGTGTAGAGGAAGTACCACATACCTACAGGCGTATACTGGCAGTCGTGCAGGTGTGTAACAGCAGGGTTCATTTCGTGTACTGAAAGATAGCGCTTTCAGATCACGAATTAAAGGGTATAGATGACACCACTGATTGTGTCAGGTGTTAACAGGTGTTAAGGGTGGTGCTGACAAGTGTTCCTGATGGTCAAGACAGGTGGAAATTGAAGGGTTTTGACAGGTGTTAGTGGTGGTCAACACACGTGTTGAAAGATGGGCTTTTAGCATAATCAAAACATCGACAGGTGTCTAGACAAAGGTACTAGAACGTGAACACGTGCAGCAGTTGGGTAAATTTAGTGCTTAAACGTTTCGCCCACACAGTAGACTTCTCCAGTCAAATAGAGGCAGCCTACTATGTGGGCGAAACGTTTCAAGAATTCTCAGAATTCCAACGCCTCGGTATTTTCCACCATTTTCCACATATGGATCAGAAAACGTTATTCACACAACGTTTCTCTTAAGTAAAACTCAAAGCGTTTAGTGAGTTACACGTTTATGATGCAACAGTAGTTTTATACACTGCAGCCAAGGCAGACAGTTTATTGTGTACCTCATATCCATCCTGTGGATGGTAGTGGCTAGTTTATTGTGTACCTCATATCCATCCTGTGGATGGTAGTGGCTAGTTTATTGTGTACCTCATATCCATCCTGTGGATGGTACTGGCTAGTTTATTGTGTACCTCATATCCATCCTGTGGATGGTACTGGCTAGTTTGTTTACCTCATATCCATCCTGTGGATGGTAGTGGCTAGTTTATTGTGTACCTCATATCCATCCTGTGGATGGTAGTGGCTAGTTTATTGTGTACCTCATATCCATCCTGTGGATGGTAGTGGCTAGTTTATTGTGTACCTCATATCCATCCTGTGGATGGTAGTGGCTAGTTTATTGTGTACCTCATATCCATCCTGTGGATGGTACTGGCTAGTTTATTGTGTACCTCATATCCATCCTGTGGATGGTAGTGGCTAGTTTGTTTACCTCATATCCATCCTGTGGATGGTAGTGGCTAGTTTATTGTGTACCTCATATCCATCCTGTGGATGGTAGTGGCTAGTTTATTGTGTACCTCATATCCATCCTGTGGATGGTAGTGGCTAGTTTATTGTGTACCTCATATCCATCCTGTGGATGGTAGTGGCTAGTTTATTGTGTACCTCATATCCATCCTGTGGATGGTAGTGGCTAGTTTATTGTGTACCTCATATCCATCCTGTGGATGGTAGTGGCTAGTTTATTGTGTACCTCATATCCATCCTGTGGATGGTAGTGGCTAGTTTGTGTACCTCATATCCATCCTGTGGATGGTAGTGACTAGTTTGTGTACCTCATATCCATCCTGTGGATGGTAGTGGCTAGTTTATTGTGTACCTCATATCCATCCTGTGGATGGTAGTGACTAGTTTATTGTGTACCTCATATCCATCCTGTGGATGGTAGTGGCTAGTTTATTGTGTACCTCATATCCATCCTGTGGATGGTAGTGACTAGTTTATTGTGTACCTCATATCCATCCTGTGGATGGTAGTGACTAGTTTATTGTGCACCTCATATCCATCCTGTGGATGGTAGTGGCTAGTTTATTGTGTACCTCATATCCATCCTGTGGATGGTAGTGGCTAGTTTATTGTGTACCTCATATCCATCCTGTGGATGGTAGTGGCTAGTTTATTGTGCACCTCATATCCATCCTGTGGATGGTAGTGGCTAGTTTATTGTGTACCTCATATCCATCCTGTGGATGGTAGTGGCTAGTTTATTGTGTACCTCATATCCATCCTGTGGATGGTAGTGGCTAGTTTATTGTGCACCTCATATCCATCCTGTGGATGGTAGTGGCTAGTTTATTGTGTACCTCATATCCATCCTGTGGATGGTAGTGGCTAGTTTATTGTGTACCTCATATCCATCCTGTGGATGGTAGTGGCTAGTTTATTGTGTACCTCATATCCATCCTGTGGATGGTAGAGGCTAGTTTATTGTGTACCTCATATCCATCCTGTGGATGGTAGTGGCTAGTTTATTGTGTACCTCATATCCATCCTGTGGATGGTAGTGGCTAGTTTATTGTGTACCTCATATCCATCCTGTGGATGGTAGTGGCTAGTGTAGAGCTTTATCAAGTCATGTTTCACTCTGTGTAGAGCTTTATCAAGTCATGTTTCACTCTGTGTAGAGCTTTATCAAGTCATGTTCACTCTGTGTAGAGCTTTATTAAGTCATGTTCCCTCTGTGTAGAGCTTTATCAAGTCATGTTCACTCTGTGTAGAGCTTTATCAAGTCATGTTCACTCTGTGTAGAGCTTTATTAAGTCATGTTCCCTCTGTGTAGAGCTTTATCAAGTCATGTTCCCTCTGTGTAGAGCTTTATCAAGTCATGTTCACTCTGTGTAGAGCTTTATCAAGTCATTTTCACTCTGTGTAGAGCTTTATTAAGTCATGTTTCACTCTGTGTAGAGCTTTATCAAGTCATGTTCACTCTGTGTAGAGCTTTATTAAGTCATGTTTCACTCTGTGTAGAGCTTTATCAAGTCATGTTCACTCTGTGTAGAGCTTTATCAAGTCATGTTCACTCTGTGTAGAGCTTTATTAAGTCATGTTTCACTCTGTGTAGAGCTTTATCAAGTCATGTTCACTCTGTGTAGAACTTTATCAAGTCATGTTCACTCTGTGTAGAGCTTTATCAAGTCATGTTCACTCTGTGTAGAGCTTTATTAAGTCATGTTTCACTCTGTGTAGAGCTTTATCAAGTCATGTTCACTCTGTGTAGAGCTTTATTAAGTCATGTTTCACTCTGTGTAGAGCTTTATCAAGTCATGTTCACTCTGTGTAGAGCTTTATTAAGTCATGTTTCACTCTGTGTAGAGCTTTATCAAGTCATGTTCACTCTGTGTAGAGCTTTATTAAGTCATGTTTCACTCTGTGTAGAGCTTTATCAAGTCATGTTCCCTCTGTGTAGAGCTTTATCAAGTCATGTTTCAGTCTATAGAGTTTTTGCATTGCACTATGCTACAAAAAGAGCTTGATCACACCTTTATAAAGCTCTAGATAGAACGAAACGTTGCTCTGTAACTTGTGTATTTCCTCTGCACTGTCAGGCATTCGAAATTCCGATTCACCGTCCGTGATTCCCGATTAATTCCCGACTTCATAAACCCCGATTCCCGAACTCCGTCCCAGAGTTTAGTCTTGATGCCCGATTTCATCTTCCCGACCTTGACTACCGTTGTTCATCTCCCGACTCCCGACACGCGTTTAATCAGGGCTGACAAGCGCCTGTCAGTGCTTCGTCTTGCTGACGTCTGGCTGACAGGAGGCGTGATTCGTGGGTACACTTCCCACGCTGTCAGTCAGTCGTGAGGTGTGCTGACAAGAGTGGGGAGTCGGGGAGAGTTTTGGGGAGTGGGAAGAGAAGAGTGGGGAGTCGGGGAGAGTTTTAGGGAGTGGGAAGAGAGGTGGGAGTTGGAGGAGAGAGGCAAGGAGAGTGGTAGGGGTCAGGAGTTATGCCCAGCTTTAAGAAGAGGTATGATGGGAGCTCACGAAGGCACGAGTGTATCCAGTAGGCCAGAGCAAAAGGAAGGGCAAGGAGCTGAGACTCGACCTATGTAAACACGAACAGGTTAGTACAAATAGGCGAGTACACACACACACACACACACACACACACACACACACACACACACACACACACACACACACACACACGACACACACACGACACACACACGACACACACACACACACACGACACACACACGACACACACACGACACACGCACGACACACGCACGACACACGCACGACACACGCACGACACACGCACGACACACGCACGACACACGCACGACACACGCACGACACACGCACGACACACGCACGACACCCGCCTCACTTAACACAACTCACCTGAGTTATTTCAGAGCCGTCAATTAAAGCTTAACAGGTGAAGGCGCTCACTTGAGAGCTCCTGAGAGCTCCCTCCATGATGGTCTGCCAGTAAAACCACAGAAATATATACGGAGTTAAGCCAGAGATAATGAAACTGGATTTAGTTCGCCTCGTGTATGTGACCCGGATGGAAGAGACGGTAGTGAGAGATGGAGGCAAGGGAGAGAGAGAGAGAGAGAGAGAGAGAGAGAGAGAGAGAGAGAGAGAGAGAGAGAGAGAGAGAGAGAGAGAGAGAGAGAGAGAGAGAGAGAGAGAGGGAAGGGAAAGATGGAGGGAAGGGAGAGATGGAGGGATGGGAGATGAAGGGAAGGGAGAGATGGAGGGATGGGAGATGAAGGGAAGGGAGAGACGGAGGGATGGGAAGGAGGGAGGGAATGAAGAGGAGGGAAAGCTTAGGACGGTGTATGGGATCTTTGGTCTTGCCTACCACCATCACTACCACCATCACCAATACCAATATCACTACCACCACCACCACCATCACCACCATCATCAGAGCTTCTGTTTTACTCACGACCTGAGGAAAGGGAAACGGTGTGTGTGTGTGTGTGTGTGTGTGTGTGTGTGTGTGTGTGTGTGTGTGTGTGTGTGTGTGTGTGTGTGTGTGTGTGTGTGAGAAAGAGGAAAGACAGACAGACCGACTGCATGAATCCATGCTTGTCCATCTGCCTGCTTGCCTACCTTCCCACCTGCTTGCTTGCTTGCTTGCTTGCTTGCTTGCTTGCTTGCTTGCTTGCTTGCTTGCTTTCCTAGACCAACTTGAGTGACACAACACTAACAACACACCGCTCCAACACTAACAACACACCGCTCCAACACTAACAACACACCGCTCCAACACTAACAACACACCACTCCAACACTAACAACACACCACTCCAACACTAACAACACACCACTCCAACACTAACAACACACCGCTCCAACACTAACAACACACCACTCATACAACACTAACAACACCACTCATACAACACTAACAACACCACTCATACAACACTAACAACACACCACTCATACAACACTAACAACACCACTCATACAACACTAACAACACCACTCATACAACACTAACAACACACCACTCATACAACACTAACAACACACGACTCATACAACACTAACAACACCACTCATACAACACTAACAACACCACTCATACAACACTAACAACACCACTCATACAACACTAACAACACCACTCATACAACACTAACAACACCACTCATACAACACTAACAACACCACTCATACAACACTAACAACACCACTCATACAACACTAACAACACCACTCATACAACACTAACAACACACCACTCATACAACACTAACAACACACCACTCATACAACACTAACAACACACGACTCATACAACACTAACAACACACCACTCATACAACACTAACAACACACCACTCATACAACACTAACAACACCACTCATACAACACTAACAACACACGACTCATACAACACTAACAACACACGACTCATACAACACTAACAACACACCACTCATACAACACTAACAACACACCACTCATACAACACTAACAACACACCACTCATACAACACTAACAACACACCACTCCAACACTAACAACACACCGCTCCAACACTAACAACACACCACTCCAACACTAACAACACACCGCTCCAACACTAACAACACACCGCTCCAACACTAACAACACACCGCTCCAACACTAACAACACACCACTCCAACACTAACAACACACCACTCCAACACTAACAACACACCGCTCCAACACTAACAACACACCACTCCAACACTAACAACACACCACTCCAACACTAACAACACACCGCTCCAACACTAACAACACACCACTCCAACACTAACAACACACCACTCCAACACTAACAACACACCGCTCCAACACTAACAACACACCGCTCCAACACTAACAACACACCGCTCCAACACTAACAACACACCGCTCCAACACTAACAACACACCACTCCAACACTAACAACACACCACTCCAACACTAACAACACACCACTCCAACACTAACAACACACCGCTCCAACACTAACAACACACCGCTCCAACACTAACAACACACCACTCCAACACTAACAACACACCGCTCCAACACTAACAACACACCACTCCAACACTAACAACACACCACTCCAACACTAACAACACACCGCTCCAACACTAACAACACACCACTCCAACACTAACAACACACCGCTCCAACACTAACAACACACCGCTCCAACACTAACAACACACCACTCCAACACTAACAACACACCACTCCAACACTAACAACACACCGCTCCAACACTAACAACACACCACTCCAACACTAACAACACACCGCTCCAACACTAACAACACACCGCTCCAACACTAACAACACACCACTCCAACACTAACAACACACCGCTCCAACACTAACAACACACCGCTCCAACACTAACAACACACCACTCCAACACTAACAACACACCGCTCCAACACTAACAACACACCGCTCCAACACTAACAACACACCACTCCAACACTAACAACACACCGCTCCAACACTAACAACACACCGCTCCAACACTAACAACACACCGCTCCAACACTAACACCCACTTAACCAGCACACATCCCCTGACGAACTTCTAACACTAACAGCTAAGTTAATCCATCAACACTTAGAGAAACATAGTCCAGGACAAAAACGTCGTCTGAAGTATCTTCTCTAAATTCTAGCTATGCACTGTTTCGCCCATGTTGTGACTGTTAACATTAGTCATCGCATAAGTATGGAAACGGTTCGTCTGCACAGCAGGCTTCGTCAGCAGAATATACACTGTATCACTGAGGACACTTTTTTGAGACTGAATATGCCCAGGTGGTTGTACTTGTGTGTCAGTCATCAATTTTGGAGACAGTAATCTAAATGGACATGTACTTCTGAGGTAATCAGTCCCTCAGACTTGAGAGGTGTTTTAAAAATTTGCTTATTCTTATTACTAGCTGTAAATAGCCAGAGTTCAGAACTTAAGATGCTTGTGTGAACGCCAGACGTGTGTGTTCTCGCTCTTTCTCTCTCTCTCTCTCTCTCTAAAAAAAGCTGGCTTACCGCCTTCAGTGCTTCCACGAGGTATTTACGATTAAAGCTAATTTTAACAGACAAGGAAAAACACTTAGACAAGTAATGAAGCTTTTTTTCCGACTCCACGAGTACAGTTTGCCACCAGTGAGCCCACCTGCCACCCCCCCTACACCACACCCCCCCACCCACACCAAACACACTGAAAAGCAAAATGAATTTCAACGTAATTCGAATCACCGCATCAAAACAGATACCTGATACGTAAAGTCAATCTTAGTTCCACCAGGTAAGTTTGGCTCAGAGATTGGACTGTGGGAGTACAAAAATACTCAAAACCCGTCAAATCAACATCAATTTAAGGTGGATCATGTTTCAGGAAATCGTAATAGCAAGTGTGTGTAAACAAACCACGGAATGAGTGGGGTTTGAACTCATGGCGAGTAGAATTTTAGGCCTCACCTGCTTTGGTGGTTCAATACCCACCCGTTCTGTGGTTTGTAAGTCATATCTACAACACGAGACAGATAGGACGTGTTTGTAACCAGTATATGTATCCATCCTCACATAAACATCCTTATGGGGACTTGCATATATGCAGGTATATTGCAGCCTCTGTATTGATGCCTACACAGAGCGAAACGTTGTCCGTAAAAGAAACACGTTTAGCAACACGTGTCTTTTCGTCAGCCTCTCCCCCCGATATGTCAACAATTCTTGCAGCCGATGGAGCACCTCTGAAAACCAGGTAAGAAACACGACCCGGTCTCAGCAGTGTCGTATAAGGAATTCCTTCCATCTGGGAGAAGTGTGTTTAGGCATGCTTATCTTCAGATATCTTATCTGGGGAATGATGGTGGGTCGTGTGTGTAGGGCGTGAGTGTAAGAGACAACGGCAGGATGGAATGCGTGGTATGTAATATTACTACAAAACATACACACACAGAGTGGATCTAGTAACGACCAGTGAAGAGGCGGGGCCAGGAGCTACGACTCGAACCCTGCAACTCACCTACACATTCTTAAAAAAAATCCTATCTCACTATGACGTAAATAACGACATCGTCATAACATACTCCATCACATGTCAAAACGCACTGCTGATCTCTGACCAACAGCCTGATTGACCAGACCATCAACCAGTCCAGGATTAAGAGTCAGTCTTGCGGGGGGAGGGGGGTAAGAACCCCTGAATCATCAACAAATAACAACGGATAAGAGCGTTACTCCGTATTTTGCAGCAATGTGATAACAGCCGTATATCTCAACTATCTCCAGTGATCATTGGCCTCTAGTCATGCCACAGACACGAAAGAAACAAGTCATGAACTCGTATTCGCAAATGCCGATACAGAGACATGATAACTAACTTAATTACGAGTCGTGTAGAGGTGTTGCCAGTGAAAGAGGAACATAACTAACCAGATTTCTAGCTTGTAAGGGCTTAGATTTATAGAACATAATTAACCTAGAGATATCAGGAACTCACGCTTCTTCTTCCTGGCATCTTCCTCTGTTTCCAGAGGAACCTTTATACGACGTTTCGATCCTTCCTCAGCGATCATCAAGCCACGAGTGGGACAGTAAGTTGTTAGGTTAATGGCGAAGTGCCCCAGCTATGGTATTTTAACGTTTATCCAGGACCCCGTTAACAGTACAGCCAGAACAAGATATATATATATATATATATATATATATATATATATATATATATATATATATATATATATATATATAAATGCAAAACAACTAGGCCTTTCGTGTTGCAATCAACACATCAGGAGCTTGCAAAATTGGAGAAAAGAGGAGATTGTCCAGGTAAATTCTTTCTCTGGTGGCAGAAACGTGCTTCTATGCACACTTATGTTATAGATCTTGTCTGACAAGTCCTTTTTTTTTTTTTTCGCCGGTATTCTCCCGGCCCGGGTCTTTTCCAAGTAGTGGTGACCCGGCCTTGGCTCCCTATCTGGGGAGTGTCTCGAGACTTAAGTCTCCCATGGGAGGAGGTACTAAGTACCTCCTCATCTTTGGGACCAAGTGTCCCCAGGCCTAGCCACATTCCCCGCCCTCACGGGGCTCGTAGGGAGAAGCTAGGCCTCTGGTCTGCCATCTACCCCGCCTCAAAGGGGCTCGTGGGGATGGCAGTCTTGTGAGCTGCAGGTGGTAGCAAGTTCAGGCCTTTTTCTGACAAGTCGTAGGTGTTGAGGTACAGTGGAACCTCAAAAATCGAACTGCTCCCAACACAACCAATTATGTAAGTGTATTTTTGTAAGTGGTTTTATAAGTGTATTTTTAAGGGTCTGAAATAGACTAATCTAATTTACATTATTCCTGATGGGAATAAATTCATTCGGTAAAGGCACTCGAACAGACTTC